>NC_140167.1:137816291-137926291 GCF_963971535.1 Notolepis coatsorum | reverse complement strand
AGAGAGAGCTGGGTGCTGCGCTGTTCTAAGTGAGCATGGCCTATTGAGTTGATTGATTGATTGATTGATTGATTGCTAATTTTATTACTGTACGCTTGGTTTCCAACTGGTTAAGTTTAGGCCCTCTACAGTAGGTTTAAAAAAATAAATAAAAAAATAGGGCGAAGAAAACGTTTTTTTCCTATAGGGCAAAGAAAACTTTTTAATTTGTTTGACCTACTTTCTATAGAAGCATCTAAGAATGAAGTTCTATGGAAAGTAGGTCTGCATTCCCTTAACAATTGTGTGTATTGAGCCGTACTGTATTGTACCCATTCTGCATCTGGTAATAACATTTTCAATCAATCATTCCAATAATACACAGTTGGATGTGTTAGTTGGTTGGATGCACTTCAAACTGCTTCCACATGAGGCAACTTCTCTCAATCATTCCAATAATACACAGGTGGATGTGTTAGTTGGTTGGATGCACTTCCGATCTGCTTCCACATGGAGGCAAATTGTCTTTTTTGTAGTTGTGGGAACTACTTTTTCTGGCGGATGGTTTTTTCAATAAATCTTCGATTAATGTGTGTTTATTGTATAGAAATAAGGTTGGATGAATGTGGCAGTTGTATAAAAGCTTTACACCACTTGCAGTCGTGATTTTTGAACAATAAACCATGCCTAGGGGGGTCTAACGACCACCCCTAGGCATGGTTTATTGTTCACAAACCACTCCTGCGCGTGATGTAATGCTTAACTATATGTGTGCACTGAAATGTGTACTATATGTATCTACTATGTATGTATGTAAAAAAATTATAAAAAAATGTAAATAAAAAAATGAAACGTAAGTCTTCAGGGGTAGGGCCTGACAAGCCTAGTGCTTCTCCCTAGCCCTTTTCGGACAATTGGACAATGCTGCAATAGCAGCTGGTAAAAGTGTGGTGATTTATGGAATCACCGTTGTTATGTGTCGAAAGCCCAAAATAAAAAATTATTGAACTGAACTATCAGCCAAAGGTGGTGCATTTCTTTCTTCTAGTAATTCAGACAATATCTGTTTTTAGTTTGTGTAATGTAATGTAATATCTGTTTTTAGTTTGTGTAATGTAATGTAATATCTGTTTTTAGTTTGTGTAATGTAATGTAATATCTGTTTGTAGTTTGTGTAATGTAATGTAATATCTGTTTTTAGTTTGTGTAATGTAATGTAATATCTGTTTGTAGTTTGTGTAATGTAATGTAATATCTGTTTTTAGTTTGCACATAATATGGGAACTTCAAGTTTCAAGTTTCTTTAATAGTTGTCATACAGAAGTACAGAATACTTTCATACAAAATGCTTCTTACTGTTACGCTCCAGAGACTGTGCTAGACAAGATAAGTATCAAATAACATAGTATAGCATGTAAATTAGAAGTAGAAAATGAGGTCACAGTGTTCAGTATAGACATATGTACAATGTTCGATGCAGAATAGACGTAACTGAGTTACCATATAATATACAATACTATGCAGTGTACTAATATACAATACTATATAGTGCAAGCAGAATGGGATGAGGTACAATTTAGGTACAGTAAGGTGTACGAGTTGTAGTGCAATCCTTTATCAATAAATATAACGTGTGGGGAGTGGGTGCTACAGTGTGTTTGTTTAAAGTGAGTGTGTGCTATAAAGTGTGGGGAGTGGGTGCTACAGTGTGTTTGTTTAAAGTGAGTGTGTGCGTGTGGATGTGTGTGCTATGTGCGTTTGATGGTTGTTGTGTAGTGTTCATTGTTCGTTGAGCAGCCTGATGGCCTGGGGATAGAAGCTTCTTCTGAGTCTTTCTGTGCTCGCCTTGAGACTCCGGTATCGCTTGCCTGACCGCAGCAGTTCAAAGAGGCAGTTGTTCGGGTGACTGGAGTCCTTAATGATTCTCTTAGCCTTGCCCCTCCACCGCTTGTTGTAAATGTTCTGGAGGGTGGGGAGCCCCCCTCCAATTGTGCGTTCGGCTGAACGTGTCACTCTTTGTAGTCTGCTTCGGTCTTGTGCAGTGCTATTCCCAAACCAGGAGGTGATGTTGCCAGTCAGGATGCTCTCTATTGTACATGAGTAGAAGTTCTTAAGGATCTTCTGACTGACTTGGAACTTCCTTAGGCGCCTGAGGAAGTAGAGGCGTTGTCGTGCCTTCTTCACAACACTGTCAATGTGTGTGGTCCATGTCAAGTCCTCGGATATGTAGGCTCCGAGGTACTTAAAGCTGTTCACTCTCTCAACCGGTGCCCCGTCGATGCTGAGGGGGCTGTAGTCCTTGACCCCCGACCTCCTGAAGTCCACAATCATCTCCTTTGCTGAGGGAGAGGCTGTTTTCCTGGCACCATCCCGCCAGGACCTTGACCTCTTCCAGGTAGGCCCTCTCATCGTTTGCAGAGATCAGGCCCACCACCACTGTGTCTTCAGCAAATTTGATGATTGTGTTGCTACTCCGCTGAGCCACACAGTCGTGTGTGTACAGGGAGTAGAGGAGGGGGCTCAGAACACAGCCCTGGGGGGCCCCTATGTTGAGGGTGATGGATGAGGAGGTGCAGTTGCCTGCTCTCACCACCTGGGGTCTGCCCGTCAGGAAGTCCAAGACCCACTGGCAGAGGTCATAGTTCAAGCCCAGGTCCCTGAGCTTGGCTATGAGTTTGGAGTTTGAACTTTTATCCATATGGTTGAGCCTGTTAGGAATTGCACCCCCAACCCAAGCAGATTGCAGATCACTCTCTCTATATGGAGGTAAAAAAGAAAATATGGTAAAAATAATTGGCATAAAAAGGGCACTTTTTTATGAGGCACAAAAGGGCAGGTGCTTGTGCACCCATTGGGCTCTATGTGTGCACGTGCCTGCTAGCTGTGCCCTTGAGCAAGGCACCTCAGCTTTAACCGCTCCAGTGTTAGCTGCTCAGGGGCCAGTAGTAGAGTGCCTGACCATAGTGTCTTTATAATAATAATAATAATGCATTTTATTTATAAGGCGCCTTTCAAGACACTCAAGGTCGCCGTACAACAATTAAAAGGCTGAAGGCTCTTGACCCCATGGTGGACAGACGGGCTGGGGGGACGGTCAGGTTGATGGAGGAGGCAGACCTGAGGGACCGGGTGGGAATGTTGATGTGGAGGAGGTCGGACAGGTATGGAGGGGCGAGGTTGTGGATGGCCTTGAATGTATGGAGCAGGATCTTGTAGTCTATGCGGTGTTTAATGGGAAGCCAGTGTAGTTGGCGTAGGACGGGGGTGATGTAACTGATGACAGGGGTTCTGGTTATTATATTATATTATACCTGTATCACTGGACATATAAATGCATATTAATAAAATCAAATCAAATTGATTTGTAAAGCCCGAAATCACAAGTTAATGTCCCCATGGGCCGGACAAGTCTTCTTTAAACTATTCAAGAAGAAACATCCCAATAAATCAAGAACAAAAAACCCACCATGAAATCCAAAATAAATGTAAAATAAATAAATGCAACACTCCCAGACATACCCCAGCGAAGGTAAGGAAAAACCTAGCAATAGGAAAAAAGCACCACAGGCAATGTGGAGGAGAGAAACCTTAGAAGGGCCGTTCAAGGGGGGATCTCCCTTCTTAGATGTCGGTGATAATAGTGTTGCTATGGATGGGTTGAGAATAAAACAGGCGAATAGTTGGTATGTATGTACTTTGTATTTGTAATAAAACACAAATATGTGCATACAATAGCAACTGGGGTACATAAGAAAATGTTTGAAACATTTAAATATATTACAACTCTGTACATACATGTGATTAGCATTATTCTCAGTAGAACAAATGTATATATCTTATACCCAGCTTAATCACTATATTAATATTACTATTGTACTTTACTGTTACATTTGCACTGGGGTTGGATGCCACCCTTAATTTCATTGTAATGTACTTATGCTGTATGATGACAATACATTTCAATGTTTTGGTGTTTTGGCGATGGTGGCGTAAGAGAGTGCTGTCTTAACGTAAGAGAGTGCCGTCTTAACAGGTCGTGGGAAATCTCCCATACAGGCATTGGATTGGGTGGAGAGCTGGTGACTGCATGCGAATGCCCTCGTATGCCCTGTGTATGGGGACATGTCACCCATATAGAAACACACCTTCAATCAATATCTGAGATGCAAATAAATTCTTAATAAATATAATATTTATATTGTAGTGGGTTCTATAGAGACCTAATTCCCCATGGTATTGTTTTGATGTGTTGATGGGGCACTGTCACTTTAAGGAGGTTGGTTTTGGGTTGGGCTGAGAGGCAGGCATGCAGTCGTGCACAAACACGGTTAAACGCCGTTTAGGTAGGTCACTGAGGCAGAAGTGCGCGCAATGATGTGCACGCGCGCACACAAACATGTGTTCACAATTGTCACTGGACTCGTCGCGCCGTGCGATAAGTACCCGGCCGGCACTTATCACCTAGACTTTGCATAATAATAGGATACCGATAGCATGACAACGAGAAGTGCCAAACCAAAATACAAGCCCTGTAGGATACCAGTTGGTGGGGGGTTGCTTGATCTGGAAGGATGAGACAAGTTGTGCTTCAGTCTGATTCTGAAGGAAACTGTCCTTCTGTAAACTAACTAATGATGGTGTTCACAAAATACACCAGGGAGGAAGACCAAATGTATTATATGAGAATGATTTGAAGGGTGACATGAGAGTATAGTCTAGTGTGTGTGTGTGTGTGTGTGTGTGCATGTGTGATTGTGTTGTGTGTAGTTGAAGTATTTGCAAATTGTATGGTATTATATGTATTGGTAATCGTGTCATACTTGCTGAAGTATTATAGTTATTGATGGGGGATGGAAATATCTAAGCTTTGCTTCTTCCATCTCCTTTTCAAACAGTGTATAGTTTTTGGCTGTTTTATTTTTAAACTTTTGGGGGGGGGGGGGGGGTTCCTCTTTTCCCATTTCATTTATTTTCAAATGTTGTTTTGCCGGACAATGGTAAATGTAGCCAAACTAACACTGTGGTTTGAAATAAAACGATTGAATCTTGAATCTTGAATCTTGAACTCTAAGTTGCATTGTTAATTTTGTTTGTATTTACTTTTCTACTTTAAGTTAATTCAATTAAATAAATTGTAACTACAATTACATTTAAAACATTGTTATGCATAATAATCATCTGTTCTGTGCGCAACCGAGGGAACATGAATGCGCGTGGCGTTTGGGCAGGTCCCATATTACGACTGCATCACTGCTGAGAGGAGACGCCCTGTGTGGGGTTTCATTGATAAATGTTTGATTACTACGAGCTGTCAGAAGCTAGCCCGACATAGTTCTGACAGCTGCCACTTGTGCTACTGCGAAATAAATGACAAACGGCTTTGCGTTTCTCTATTCCGATGATTTCTACAATATAATATATATAAATAACTGTCTTTTACTAGTACCTTACTACTATGTACTATGTTACTATCCGTATACTACTACCTACCATGCTAATATGTCTATTATACTATGAACTCAGGGTGTAACACTCAAGTTCAACACTATTTGATGAACAATGTCACTGACCATAAGCTGCCAGAGATGCACATCTCCTGCTGACCAGAAAACCACACACTTTTCTGATAGTGGGGTGCCTGGACACTCAGTCATTTAAAATGTATATGCGAAAGTTTCATTTTCACTTCTAATGTAAAGATAAGGATCTATACACTGTAAAAATGTTCACCGTAAATTTACAATAGCTTACAGGCAATATTTTGCATGACTTTTACAGTAAGATTCACAATAATTTACTGTGAATGGCTTCACAGCAATGTGTTGTAATTTCACAGTAATGGTAGTACAATACATTGTTGTAATTTCACAACTTCTTACAGTAAGAAATTACTGTGATATCACATTATTTTGTTGTATATATATTACAACAATGTATTGTGTATTTACAACATCATATTGTAAGAAATTACTGTGATATTACATTATTTTGTTGTATATATATTACAACAATGTATTGTGTATTTACAACATCATATTGTAAGACATTTACTGTGATATCACATTATTTTGTTGTATATATATTACAACAATGTATTGTGTATTTACAATAGCCTACATGTATTTTTGTAGTCCAGCTCCAGTACACTTCCTGAAGGTCACACTTTGGTTTCCTGTCGTGATTAATCACGTCATCCTATTGTATCTTGACATGAAACTATTGTATGAGCTTCCTCCAGAAGTATACTGGAGCTGGGGACTATAGAGTTATGCATGTCTATCATTGTAAATTGACTGTTATTTTGCCAAATTATATAATATAATAATTATTATTTTTCAATTATTTTGTTGGCAAGTCTTTTGCATTACTTTTCAGACTTGCCAACAAAATAATTGAATAATAATTATTATTATATTATATAATTATAAATAATTTGGCAAAATAACAGTCAATTTACAATGGTATGCATAACTGTATAGTCCCCAGCTCCAGTATACTTCTGGAGGAAGCTCATACAATAGTTTCCTGTCAAATACTATTGGATGACGTGATTAATCATGACAGAAAACCAAAGTGTGAGCTTCTGCCAGGAAGTATACTGCGCTGGACTTCAAAAATGCACGTAGGCTATTGTACATTAAAAACAACAGTCCAAACGCACAAATGACGGGAGCATGTAGGGGTTAAGTGTCTTGCTCAAGGACACATCGACACGCTGCCCGGGAGGAGCGGGAATCTCCGGATTGCCAGAGGACTGCTCTACCTCCCGAGCCACTGTCGCCATGAAACTAGTACTTCCAGGTCTTACCCGAAAATGGAACTAATGAATACACTGTATGCACTCACTCAAAAGAACAAAAGAGGCACTCAAAATAACAAAAGAGGCGCAGGGACGACAGGAGCATGACAATTGTCTTTGCAAACCCTCCCCATCAACATGGACCCCCTGCAATTTGCATACCGCCCCAACAGGTCCACGGAGGACGCCATATCCCATGTGCTGCACACAGCAGCATCACACCTGGACAAGAGGCAGGGGAACTATGTGAGAATGCTATTCATCGACTACAGCTCGGCATTCAATACCATAGTCCCCTCCATACTCATAGCCAAGCTCAGGGACCTGGGCTTGGGCTATGACCTCTGCCAGTGGGTCTTGGACTTCCTGACTGGCAGACCCCAGGTGGTGAGAGCAGGCAACTGCACCTCCTCATCCATCACCCTCAACATAGGGGCCCCCCAGGGCTGTGTTCTGAGTCCCCTCCTCTACTCCCTGTACACACACGACTGTGTGGCTCAGCGGAGTAGCAATACAATCGTCAAATTTGCTGACGACACAGTGGTGGTGGGCCTGATCTCTGCCAACGACGAGAGGGCCTACCTAGAAGAAAAAAACAAAGGAGATGATTGTGGACTTCAGGAGGTCGGGGGTCAAGGACTACAGCCCCATCAGCATCGACGGGGCACCGGTTGAGAGAGTCAACAGCTTTAAGTACCTCGGAGCCTACATATCCGAGGACTTGACATGGACCACACACATTAACAGTGTTGTGAAGAAGGCACGACAACGCCTCTACTTCCTCAGGCGCCTAAGGAAGTTCCAAGTCAGCCAGAAGATCCTTAAGAACTTCTACTCATGTACAATAGAGAGCATCTTGACCGGCAACATCACCTCCTGGTTTGGGAATAGCACTGCACAAGACCAAAGCACACTACAAAGAGTGACACGTTCAGCCGAACGCACAATTGGAGGGGGGCTCCCCACCCTCCAGAACATTTACTACAAGCGTTGCAAGGGCAAGGCTAAGAGAATCATTAAAGACTCCAGTCACCCGAACAACTGCCTCTTTGAACTGCTGCGGTCAGGCAAGCGATACAGGAGTCTCAAGGCGAGCACAGAAAGACTCAGAAGAAGCTTCTATCCCCAGGCCATCAGGCTGCTAAACGAACAATGAATGAACACTACACAACAACAACCACCAAACGCACATAGCACACACATCCACACGCACACACTCACTTTAAACAAACACACTGTAGCACCCACTCCACACACTTATAGCACACACCCACTTTAAACAAACACACTGTAGCACCCACTCCCCACACTTTATATTTATGGATGAAGGATTGCACTACAACTCGTACACCTTACTGTAAATTGTACCTAAAATTGTACCTCATCCCATTTCTGCTTTGCACTAGATAGTACTGTACATTAGTACACTGCATAGTATTGTGTATTGTATATTATATGGTAACTCAGAACATTGTACATATGTGACCAGGTATGGACTTCAGGGTCATGTTGAGGGATCTTCATTTTTTTTTTTTTACATATTGTGAAAGTACAGATTCATACCTTAAAAATAAGCCATCACTTGAACATTTTGGTGGGATATTTTTCAAGCTACATCCTATGAATCATGGAGATATCAGTAAACGCATTCAGAGATGAATGGTCTTCGAACTTGTGGAGAGGTTCACACCTGTGATTTAATCAACTACAACCCTACCCAGAATGCATTGTATTCCATGGCCCCCCTCTCTCTGGGGACATTAACACCTTGCATCAGGCTCTTTTGTTATGGCAATGACTCTGTCTTGTGGCAAGTTGTTGTGGCAGTTGAAGTATTTGCCTTGTAAGTCTAAAAGCTAAATTACTAAATGTAAATGTATTATAAGGAAAGGTTAACCTTCTGTAGTGTGGTAGTGAAAGGGTTAACCGTCTGTAGTGTGGTAGTGAAAGGTTTGTTGGAAGCCTCACATAAGCCATGTAATGTTGGGGGTCAAGGTATTGGCTGAAGGAAAGGCTACATCAATAAGCATTTAGATGTTTAGATTTAAAGGTTAACCTTCTGTAGTGTGGCAGTGAAAGGGTTAACCTTCTGTAGCTGTGAGATCATTGTTGAATAGATACACAAATGTTCTAGAATGTTTGATTATGACATCATACTGTGACATCACAAATGTTTTCGGGCATTCATAACATTATTTTCTATGATGAATTGAAAATGGGGGATCCTGATGTAAACAAGATGAAAGTCTTTCTCTGGTCTGCATCCCCTTAACAATTGTGTGTATTGAGCTGTACTGTATTGTACCCATTCTGCAATCTGTTAATAAAGTTTTCAATCAATCAATCAAGTTAACCTTCTGTAGTGTGGCAGTGAAAGGGTTAACCTTCTGTAGTGTGGTAGTGAAAGGTTTCTGCCACTCTTCACAAGCAAAGAGACTTTCCATTCCGTGAAAACCCGCCCTACTCTGCTCTGATTCGCAGACTGTGGGTGGGGGGGAGAAACGCTGAATGTGATTGGATCAGAGTAGCCAGACAGACAGGCAGAGCAGCCAGCCGGACAGTGGAGCACTGAGAGAGAGGAAACGGCGGAGGATTTAACGAGGCGCGTTAATACAATTTTGTTTATCTGGCTTATTGCTGTGGATTCAAGCCAAGTTGCAATAATACAGTACAGCTCAATACACACAATTGTTAAGGGGATGCAGACCCAGAAAGACGTTTGTCTTGTCATCAAATGAATTGCCAGCGCGCGTTCGTCTACAACAACAACCAATGCGTCCTATAATAATAATAACTTGTTTGTTATTTTCTTTGAGTTTCCCTATTGAATGAATTTACTTCTTATACCATTAGGTTGCAATAAATTCACTCGAAGTAAATTCGTTCGCTCATCAAATTCGTGACATTCTAAATGTGTTTTAATGTTGTTTAATTTAATGACAATACACCCGCGCGGACTCGCGTTTTTTTTTAATCTTTTTTATATGGACAGGACACTGCGTTTGTTGCGTTGCTATAACTTATAACATTAAGATAAAGTGTATAAACATTGTTCTTCTCCCTGCTAAGAAAGGAGAGCGTTTGGCTGTGTGTGTTTCAACACCTCTTAAGTACCTGTTAAGCTGACAGACCCACACGTAAATCCCCTCACCTGTAGTTTTTCCACAGTATTGAGAGACAATACTGTCGAACTATATAACAATAATTACCTCATTTACAAGTTGTATTTAAGTTTGAAAATAAGAGCAAATAAGAGAACACATTATTGACATTTCAAAGATGTAAAAAAAAACAGATTTCGATTTTTTTCGATTTTCTGAAGAGCAAGACAATTGTTCCTTTTCTGGCACTTGTTTCTCACCGGATCAAATCGGGTTTGGTCACGTCGAGTCACATATGTCTATACCGAACACTGTGACCTCATTTTCTTCTTCTAAATTCATGCTATATTATGTTATTATGTTATTTGATACTATCTTGTCTAGCACAGTCTCTGGAGCGTAACAGTAAGAAGCATTTTGTATGAAAGTATTCTGTACTTCTGTATGACAACTATTAAAGAACTTGAACTTGAACTTGAAACCATTCAAAGTCTATGAGCTTCCGAAGAAGGGTGTTCACGTCAGGGGACGACAGGAGAAGGACAATTGTCTTTGCAAACCATTCAAAGTCTATGAGCTTCCGAAGAAGGGTGTTCACGTCAGGGGATGACAGGAGAAGGACAATTGTCTTTGCAAACCATTCAAAGTCTATGAGCTTCCGAAGAAGGGTGTTCACGTCAGGGGACGACAGGAGAAGGACAATTGTCTTTGCAAACCATTCAAAGTCTATGAGCTTCCGAAGAAGGGTGTTCACGTCAGGGGACGACAGGAGAAGGACAATTGTCTTTGCAAACCATTCAAAGTCTATGAGCTTCCGAAGAAGGGTGTTCACGTCAGGGGACGACAGGAGAAGGACAATTGTCTTTGCAGACCAAAGTTTATGAGCTTACTTACGAAGAAGGGTGTTCCCGTCAGGGGACGACAGGAGAATGACGATTGTCTTTGCAGACCAAAGTTTATGAGCTTACTTACGAAGAAGGGTGTTCACGTCAGGGGACGACAGGAGAATGACGATTGTCTTTGCAGACCAAAGTTTATGAGCTTACTTACGAAGAAGGGTGTTCACGTCAGGGGACGACAGGAGAAGGACGATTGTCTATGCAGATGCAGACCATTCAAAGTCTATGAGCTTACGAAGAAGGGTGGTCACTTGAGGGTTGATGGCGCTTCGCTTCTTTCCCCTTGAGCCTTTCTCCGGGTTGATGCCCAAGAAGCACCTGTTAATAAGCAAATATACGTTTCAGTTTTAAATAGACTCAGCATTTATCAAGGTGCTCACCTGTGTTTTCTCATGGTACCTCTAACATAATGTTTACTCATCCGAATTTTGAAGCCATACTATAATGTGAATTAAACCATTATGTCAATTTCTTAACAAGATAGCAGCAACATCAAGTGATGGTGTGGTCCCAATTCACATAGTTGGTTCCAGGCTTCATACTCAAAGCATTTAATCTACTTTATGGCCTCTGTAGAAAGGCATGGACTTAATAGCCAGATAGTCTTTGCATGATAAGTCTTACTGATGACATTGATCATGTGTTCAGAGTGTTAAAATACCTTTGGATGAACTCAAGTGTGGATGATCCAACGGAAGGATACTCCAGGTTGAAGACATAGTAGCTGGTGAATAAAGCAGCTACCCCATGCAAAAAGAATGGGTGTGGGCCCATCACAACTTCTCCCTCGATGGATAGCATCCATCCAGAAGGCTGCATTGTGTCACCTGAAATGAACAGATACCCCGTCATGCGTTGTTGTGGATAGGTATACATTCCTGCAAGGACATGACACAGAACTAAGGCTGTCTTAAATACTTCGAAGCTTCGTTCGATGGGCATGGGATTCGAATATGAAAATAAAATTTGATTAAAAAAAAAAAAAAAAAATGCATATATATATATATTTTTGCCAAATCAACTCTGCCTCTCTTTGTTAATAACAACAAGCAATGCTGTCTCTTATTTAAGATGAGGTCGGACTGACAGATTTGTGTTCATTGTGCTGCTTTTATAAAGCCTCAAATGACGGCTTACAATATTTCATGAAAGCAAAGTGTTTTGTTTGTCTAAGATTTAAAAAGGTTTCAACTTTACAGCACTGACAAAGTTGAACATGAGACATGCCAGCTCAGGATATTATTTATAAGCGTCATATGTGTGCCGTATCACAAACTGCCTTCTGTCAGATTTTCCCCCTCGATGCAAAGGAACACAAGCTCATCCCTGAACATTATTACCTTGAATTATCAAACAGGGGGTGCTTGGGAGTGCTGCAGTATTCACATCAGCAACAGTGGCACAGGTCTGCAACAAAGTAACACACAATAGCAGATTTAACATTATGAAAGGATGAAGATAAGCTAATCCACGCACTACAGCTCACCACACATCAGCTCGGCCCATTTGGAGCAACTTGGGGGTTAAGTGTCTTGCTCAAGGACACTTCCGACATGCGGACAGTCAGAGCCAGGATTCGAACCACCAACCCTACGGTCGATGAACGACCATCTCTACCAACTGAGCTTCAGTCGCCCCTAATGTAATCACTCGCATTTCAAATATTTTAATATTTAAATAAACTTACATCAACTTCGAGCAGTAGTTTCTCCGTAGGCTCCTTGAAGTACACCATAAGTAGCAGGACGATGCAGGCACTGATCTCCGAAACCTCTGGATCATATCTGGCCAGAACATCCCTGATCTTCGTGTTGTCCAGTTTCTGGCAGAACTGCAGGATGGTCCGTCCTCGATGACACAGGGCATCTTTGATCTTTTGAAGGACATCGGTGTCTGTCAGGAGGCCAAAGTGGGCCATTCTTGTTTGACCTCCACCATCGTTGGTGCAGGCATTTTGTTCAAGTAACGCAGCAGGATGACGTAGGTCCTCTCCATCAAAAGTTCTGCTCTCGCTGTCCCACCCATCCCTTCCTCTCTGTACAGACATACAAACCAAGTAACAACAATTAGATTTGATGTTGCCACATCTGGGAAATTGAGTGGCAAACCTTTAATTGTATGCTCTCTTATCATTACTCATTCTGAATATTAAGGTGGCCTTTTTGCTTAATGTGGGATGTTTATTCAGGTGTCAATTCACCAAAAGTAAAGTAGATTGCATGCCTGAGTAGATGTTCCGCAGATCCCTTTTCAAAGCCGCCAAGGTTATCTCTGTCTCCCCGTCCGGTAAGTCTGCTGGGCCCCACCTCACACACCTAGGGATAGGAAGGAATCATAGGTTAACTCAAATACTATTGGGGGAAATTATTAGGGCTGACCCCTATTAGTCGATTAATCGGTCGAAAGGAGCTGTAGTCGACTTCCAACCTCTTAGTGGAATACATAAAAAAAAACATATATATAATATATATATATTTTTATCATTCTTTCCAAAAGAAAAGAGGCCTCTAACGCTAATGGCACGCATACCAGAGGCTAACTGCCTACGAAAACAGGCACAGAGGCACTGAAAGAGGATTTCACCCATCTAATGAACACACTAGACTAGACAAATATCAAGATGTATCCATCAGTGGACCAATTGCATGCTTTTGCAGAGGACAAGAAGCCTTCAGTCGACTCCTTCAGACATTAAGCACCCCCACAGCCCCCACAGAGGACAAGAAGTCTTCAGTCGACTCCTTCAGACATTAAGCACCCCCAACAGCCCAAATGGAATGACACAAAAAATATAAGTGCATACTTTATCAACTTATCACATGTTTTGTATGATTTCTCTTTGTAACAACACACACGATTTCAGGCTAAGGTGATTCAATCGGAAGCCTAACGATCTGCTCGCAAACCAGTTGCAGGCCAATCAGGAATACCAAACATGTTATAATTTAGGACCTGCTCAGAGGTCTCTCTCTCTCTCCTCTCAAACATGTTCTTCATCTTGTAGTGTGTGGGAACCGTAGAACAGAACCCAAGAGTTGAACAGTTGGCAGTCGTAGAAAGCCAGTCATGTTAAAATGCAGGGGAGACCTTGATGGTCATGGAGCACCCAGGGCGGCTTTGCAACTCGCACGTGTCGCTGAGATTCAAGAGAAAACCCTAAATTCTCAAATTTCTCAGTGGTACTGGCATCTACTATCAAAACTCATCCGTAGAAGGAACTATCTTCCTGTGTTGTTTGGCTCCAACACAACAGCAGGTGGCACTGACCCAGGAGATGGAGGGCCCAGCAGTAGGCGTAGAAACATTCTTCCAGCGCTCTGGGGAACGGGGCCTCTGGAGACAGGGAGTAGTCTACAGACAGGATTGGGGCGCTCAGAGCCTTGGACCAGTTCTATGATGTGAGAGATTAAAAGACGAGAAATGAGTGAATTGCAACAGATTCAAAGAAGAGAGAGTGTACCTAGTCCTAGAATACTATGAGGCGACAAAACGAAATAAGAATTTATGTTGATGGAGCAAATAGTAAATACCGAGCCATAAGCTTTACACATTTATTTCACCATGGTAGAGCATTTTCCTTTTTATGACTATGGGTCCTCAGAGTGACCAATGTTGGTAACAGGGATATTTTTTTCATTTCAACCTTTATTTAAAATCGTAAGCATCTGAGGTTTCCCTCATTTACAGAAACGACGATTGTACAGTACATAATAAAAACAATATTCACAGAAATTTAAACACCAGAGTAAAACAAATTAAAAACATTTAAAAATAATTTTAAAATATCAACTAAAACAGTTACAGGTAGTCACACAATGGTCTGAAATCATACATTTAAACATTCCAAGGGAAGGGAAAACCTCCAATTTTAGCGTGAATTGAAGGACATTCCATGAGTTAGAGGCATCAAAGGAAAAGGCTGACTTCCCTAGCTCAGAACAAATCTGAGGAACCCTAAGAACCATCCAGTCATTCGATCGAGTTGAATAGGTTCCAATATTCCAATTTAACAGTGAGGAGATATAAACAGGTTGTTTACCAATAAGGGCTTTAAAAATAAATAAATACCAGTGTTTGTTGCGCCTTTCTGCAAGAGAAGGCCAACCCACCCTATCATACAGGACACAATGGTGACTATCATATCTGTCACCATATATTCTAGGTGTGTATATATACAGTACTATATGCAAAGAACTACAAATGTTACACCAAATTTAATTATTACTTCAATGTACCAGTAGTAATTGCTGAAAAACAACTATTGAAGATGAAATTAACTGAGATTAAAACTGTTAAAACACTATCCCTGCACAGTTAAACTGTTAAAACACCATCCCTGCACAGTTAAACTGTTAACACTGCACCTCATGGGATCTGGAGGTCTGAGCCACAAAGCCCCCTCCGTGGAAGTGAATGAGCAGCCAGAGGGACGGAGGCAGCTTCTGTGGCCTGTGGATCCGGGACAGAGAGATGGGTGGAGGCTCCGTACGAGAGAAGGCCAGGAGCTCCTCACTGTCCTAACAAGGATGAACATGAACAATGTTGAATAAGAATAAATAAATAGCAATAACAAAAATAAATAAAAACAACAATTTTAGCAGCAATTAGCAGGAGTCCAAGCATTGCGCATATAGGGGTTTTGGTATGAAGCATTATGGCATTTTGGCATTGAGCATTATGGCATTGGATATTATGGCATTGGCCATTATAGCATTTTGAAATATGGTATTAAGCACTGGCATTGGACATTATGCATTAAGGCATTAACACTGGCATTGGACATTATGCGTTAAGATATTAAACACTATGGCATTGGACATTATGCATTAAGGCATTAAGCACTGACTGGCATTGGGCATTATGCATTAAGCACTATGGCACTCTGATTGATTGAAAACTTTATTAGATTGTAGAATGGGTACAATACAGTATGGCTCAATACACACAATTGTTAAGGGGATGCAGACCAGAGAAAGACTTTCGTCTCGTTTACATCACGGTCCCCCATTTTCAATTCATAATGGCAACCCCCATATCAAATCCAGCCAATTCATGCGACAGTTCAGCTCAGGGCAGAGAGAAAGACCCTGTTTCTGATGCAAGACATGTTTTCATGTACAAAAACAGAGTGATAAACTTCATAATTGACCGTCGGTACCAGCATATGAAAGTTTCATCTCACTGGAGCTAGGTAGCCAGGTAGCTAAATGGCCCGCGACGGTGGTTGAACAACACTTTTTTTCACTGATAGTTTGTGGAAATGAACCAGGTTTCCTCTCTTTCACACGGTAAAATAGTTTGAACAGCCAGGAGCAATACAAAAAGAATCACTGCGGTCCCGTTGTTTGTAGGCAACGTTGCATTTACTGACACTCCATGTTGCATCTACCCAGCAGGAGCCAGACAGCTAACAGCTAACGTTACTAGCTATATTAGCAGCAGGCACGTATGCGTGTAAAAACGCATAACCATGTAAAAACGAACACTGCACTACTCCGCTGGCGTTTGCAATCGAAATCATAGATACAACATAATATCCACCATCGACTTTATCATGCACTACTCACATAGTATTGTCCTTAACGATGCAGAGAGACACGCAGATACAGATACTTGCAATGGAGGACGTTGCAGCACAGCCAGGTGCATTCTGGGAGGCGGGGCACACGTGTAGTGCATTCTGGGAGGCGCCCGCCCAGGGTCTGGACAAGTCGGAACATGTCTTCTAATCATCTGCATTATATAGTTGCCCCAATACGCAGGTGCAGAACGGGTACTGATTGATTGATTGATTGAAAACTTTATTAACAGATTGCAGAATGGGTACAATACAGTACAGCTCAATACACACACGTGTTAAGGGGATGCAGACCAGAGAAAGACTTTCGTCTTGTTTACATCAGGGTCCCCCATTTGCAATTCATCAGGATAGACTTATTGTGTAAAACCAAACATATACCCATTTTGCTAAAATGGAAACATCAACACAACCAAATTAAATCAACATAAATAAACCCATTTTGTGTATCTATCAGCAAACTACATATTTCGGTTCATTCATTTACACACACACACACACACACACACACACACACACACACACACACACACACACACACACACACACACACACACACACACACACACTCACACTCACACTCACACTCACACACACACACACACACACACACACACACGACATACAGATAGACAGTACTGCTACATCTATACATTTATGAAACCGTACAGGTGGGGGAGGGGGCTGTACATTGGAGGTGGTTGGGTGGGTGGGGTGGGTGGGTTGGGTAGGAGGGGTGGGTGGACACTGTACAACTGTACAAGCACAACTGTACATTGGAATATTGACAAAACCATGTTTGGTCATTTACTGTACATCGGAGGGGGTTGGGTTAGGACATTTACAGGGGCCAGTTTCGAATTGCAGTCTCCCGTAGGTGTTCTTTGAGAGTGGTTTTGAAAGTGGGTAGTGATTCACATTCCTTTACAGCTTTGGGTAGGGCGTTCCACATTGATGTGGCATAATTGCAAAACGTGTTTAGTCCCTGTTTGAGCCGAATCTGGGTTTAACATGATTTGTGGAGCTCCCTCTGCATGGTGTTGTGGTCGTGGTATTCACTGACCTTTGGGAAGTATTTTGACATGTACATGGGTACCTTGGTCGTGTAGTGTATCTTGTAGACCAGGCCCATTGCAAGTTGCTGTACTCTGTCATCTACTCTAAGCCATCCTAGGTTGTCAAAGTGGGCAGGGGTGAGGTGGGTTCTAGGAGTAAGGTCAAGCAGTAGTCTGACCAGTTTGTTTTTAGATGTTTGTGTAGCAGGGTGGATTATCCCTACTTTATGAGAGTAGATGTACACTGTCACCAGGTAGGGGGAACACAGCATGCAGATCTGAGTCCAACTGAATCCTCGATTTTAATGCAGGAGTAGAGTGGAGCTTTAGCAGAGGGAGTGGATGGGGCCTAGGATTTACTAACCTAGGGGTAGTGCGCTGGTCCTTCTTGCCCTCCAGGGCAACTCGCAGTAATTCACACACACCCACACTTCTCCTAATAATACCCGCACCCTCCCACACCCGGTGGCAGTAGTGATAGATGATATCATTTCTCCCCAAAGCAGTACCTTTCCTTGCTGATGAGCAGAGACCTGTCCCAATGATGCCTAGGCTCCCCTGTGGGTTGAAATGCTGGGCTATCACACAACAATCATGTGTACTTAACCCAGGCTGGCTTGCTAGGCCTTAGTGCCTTTGAGATGCTTTGGTACCATGAGGTGCAAGTAGTGATAGATGATATACTTTCTCCCCAAAGCAGTACCTTTCCTTGCTGATGAGCAGAGACCTGTCCCAATGATGCCTAGGCTCCCCTGTTAGGGAAGTTTAGGCTGCAGAGGACTATGATGGTCCAGTTCTACACTGCCATCATCCAGTCCATCCTCACCCTCTCCGTCATCACCTGGTTCCCTGCAGCCACGGTCAGGGACAAGGCCAAGCTGTAGCGGGTGATACGATCAGCGGAGAGTGTGATCGGCTGCCCCCTTCCCTCCCTCGAGTCCCTACATTCCTCCAGGGCATTGAGGAGGGCGAGGAAGATCATGGCAGACCCCGCCCACCCGGGTCACGACCTCTTCACCATGCTTTTCACCCTAGCAACCACCTAGAAACACCCTAGCAACTACCTATAACACCCTAGCAACCGCCTAGAAACACCCTAGCAACCACCCATAACACCCTAGCAACCACCTAGAAACACCCTAGCAACCACTTGCTGACCACACCTGAACAATAAACTGGACTGGTCGGACAACACAGAGGCCCTCTACAGGAAGGGACAGAGCAGGCTGTTCTTCCTGAGGAGACTCAGGTCCTTCAATGTGTGCAACAAACTGCTGCAGTCTTTTTACCAGTCTGTTGTGGCCAGCATCCTCTTCTATGCTGTGGCATGCTGGAGGGGCTACATCAACTCAAGGGACACCAACAAGCTCAACAAGCTGGTGAGGAAGGCTAGCTCCGTGGTGGGAGTCGAGCTACCTAGACTTGAGGTGATGGTAGAGAGGGGGATGATAAGGAAGCTGGATGCCATCATGGAGAACCCCTACCACCCCCTCTACGACGAGCTAGTCAAGATGAGAAGCTCGTTCAGCCACAGACTCATTCCCCCCCGACACTCAACTAACCGCCTCGGACAGTCCTTCATACCAGCGGCCATCAGGCTCCACAACAGTGGGCAGCGATTAGCAGCCTCCAGGCTCCACAACAGGGGGCAGCGACAGCGACTGCTACCAGACATTGACCTGGGACTTATAGGAACCCAAGGAGGACAACCTACACTACCTTAGGCTTACTGCACCCTATGTGGATACTGTGATACTGTGAATAATGTATACTTCAGTGGATACCGTGATACTGTGAATAATGTATACTCAGTAGATAGTAAATTATAACACTACCTCATGCATACTGCACCTTATGTGACACTGTGAATAATGTGAATATTCCTCAGCTAGTCAGATAGTAAATTATATTGACCATATTGATCAAATTGTTTACACTGCCTGTGTTGTTTTTTACTACCTGTATACTGTGTTGTTTTACTACCTGTACCCCCCCCCCCTCCCCCCCATGCTGCTATGATGCCTGAATTTCCCCAAGGGGATCAATAAAGGAATATCTTATCTTATCTTATCTTACTTATAACACCCTAGAAACCACCTAGAAACAGCCTAGCAACCACCCATAACACCCTAGCACCTAGCAACCACATATAACACCCTAACAACCACCTAGAAACACCCTAGCAACCACATATAACACCCTAGCAACCACCTAGAAACACCCTAGCAACCACTTATAACACCCTAGCAACCACCTAGAAACACCCTAGCAACCACATATAACACCCTAGCAACCACCTAGAAACACCCTAGCAACCAGCTATAACACCCTAGCAACCACCTAGAAACACCCTAGCAACCACTTATAACACCCTAGCAACCACCTAGAAACACCCTAGCAACCACATATAACACCCTAGCAACCACCTAGAAACACCCTAGCAACCAGCTATAACACCCTAGCAACCACCTAGAAACAACCTAGCAACCATATATAACACCCTAGCAACCACCTAGAAACACCCTAGCAACCACTTATAACACCCTAGCAACCACCTAGAAACACCCTAGCAACCACTTATAACACCCTAGCAACCACCTAGAAACACCCTAGCAACCACCCATAACACCCTAGCAACCACCTAGAAACACCCTAGCAACCACCTAGAAACACCCTAGCAACCACTTATAACACCCTAGCAACCACCTAGAAACACCCTAGCAACCACCCATAACATCCTAGCAACCACCTAGAAACACCCTAGCAACCACCTAGAAACACCCTAGCAACCACTTATAACACCCTAGCAACCACCTAGAAACACCCTAGCAACCACCCATAACACCCTAGCAACCACCTAGAAACACCCTAGCAACCACCTAGAAACACCCTAGCAACCACATATAACACCCTAGCAACCACTTATAACACCCTAGCAACCACCTAGAAACACCCTAGCAACCACATATAACACCCTAGCAACCACCTAGAAACACCCTAGCAACCACTTATAACACCCTAGCAACCACCTAGAAACACCCTAGCAACCACATATAACACCCTAGCAATACCTAGAAACACCCTAGCAACCACTTATAACACCCTAGCAACCACCTAGAAACACCATAGCAACCACCCATAACACCCTAGCAACCACCTAGAAACACCCTAGCAACCACCTAGAAACACCCTAGCAACCACATATAACACCCTAGCAACCACCTAGAAACACCCTAGCAACCACTTAAAACACCCTAGCAACCACCTGGAAACACCCTAGCAACCACATATAACACCGTAGCAACCACCTAGAAACACCCTAGCAACCACTTATAACACCCTAGCAACCACCTATAAACACCCTAGCAACCACATATAACACCCTAGCAACCACCTAGAAACACCCTAGCAACCAGCTATAACACCCTAGCAACCACCTAGAAACACCCTAGCAACCACTTATAACACCTTATTGTGAAATAAGAATAATATAATGTGATATGTTGATATGCTATTGTGAGATTACAACATCTGATGTGATATTACAGAGAAATACTTTTGTCTTGTTTTTTTTAATAAAATTACAATATATTATTGTGAAATAATAAATAAATTATGTGAAATATTAATATGCTACTGTGAGATTACAAAATGTGATGTGATATTACAGAGGATTTTGATTGCAATATTTTATTGTGAAATAATAAATAAATTATGTGAAATATTCATATGCTACTGTGAGATTACAACATCTGATGTGATATTACAGAGGATTTTGATTGCGGTATCTTATTGTGAAATAAGAATAATATAATGTGATATGTTGATATGCTATTGTGAGATTACAACATCTGATGTGATATTACAGAGAAAGACTTTCGTCTAGTTTTGTATAAAATTACAATATTTTATTGTGAAATAAGAATAATATAATGTGATATGTTGATATGCTACTGTGAGATTACAACATTTGATGTGATATTACAGAGGATTTTGATTGCAATATTTTATTGTGAAATAATAAATAAATGATGTGAAATATTCATATGCTACTGTGAGATTTCAACATCTGATGTGATATTACAGAGGATTTTGATTGCGGTATCTTATTGTGAAATAAGAATAATATAATGTGATATGTTGATATGCTATTGTGAGATTACAACATCTGATGTGATATTACAGAGAAAGACTTTCGTCTTGTTTTGTATAAAATTACAATATTTTATTGTGAAATAAGAATAATATAATGTGATAAATTGATATGCTATTGTGAGATTACAACATCTGATGTGATATTACAGAGAAACACTTTCGTCTTGTTTTGTATAAAATTACAATATTTTATTGTGAAATAAGAATAATATAATGTGATATGTTGATATGCTACTGTGAGATTACAACATCTGATGTGATATTACAGAGGATTTTGATTGCAATATTTTATTGTGAAATAATAAATAAATTATGTGAAATATTCATACGCTACTGTGAGATTACAACATCTGATGTGATATTACAGAGGATTTTGATTGCGGTATCCTATTGTGAAATAAGAATAATATAATGTGATATGTTGATATGCTATTGTGAGATTACAACATCTGATGTGATATTACAGAGGATTTTGATTGCGGTATTTTATTGTGAAATAAGAATAATATAATGTGAAATCAAAAGATACTGTCTTTTTTACATGTATTTGTTGGGATATTACAGGAGGCCTTAATTACAATATGTTACTGTAAGATAATACTGTTAAATGTTGTGAAATGCTGGTTAATTTTTACAGTGTAGAACAATTTTGGCTTGAGTGCCAAGGAACCAGTTGAATTTAATAAAGATTTATACAAAATGCCCACAATCGAAATCATGAATTCTTTAAAAACTTCTTAATGTTCACACAATTGCTGTGTAATATAATTTTGTATTGCTATTTTAAGTTAATACTGTGTGAGGAATCAACTGGAGTTCAAATATTGATGTTTTGAATATTCTGGTATGGCAAAAATCAAAGATGGCTGCAATTTCTGTATTTATTTCGAATTACGCTTCATAACTTGTATTCTATTGAACCTACAATGGTGATGTTGGTGTCTGTACCTAGGTTTTCATGAATGAGTAATTGAATAAAAATTAAATAAACATGATTGGAGCATATCTTATATGATATTTCACACAATGAGACAATAAATATGTGGAGAACTACAGTTAGATATGAGAACTGTAAACAACAGTTGATTGTGAAGAACAAACTGTCAACGCCATGCCAAAGACCTGATGGAGGTGTTGCTGAGCAATGGGAATCCCTTTGAGGAGGGCAGTAAAGACATGGTTACATTAGACAATAAGGTGTGTGAGTCTGCGGCTGCTGCCGTATCTGTCCATCAACTCGAGTCTACGGGACAAGAGCAGTACAACAATTTCAGGAAGAGTGCTTGAATCAAATGACAGACTTCTGACAGCACCGGTCAAGCGAAATAACTTACTGTTGTTCCATGAGAAGAAAACACAGAAGAAGACAGCAAATAAGCTGAGAATGCAGCACTTCAAACATCATGCAGAGCTCTATGGGAAAGCTTTTATTGTGCTAGACACAATACACGTCAAGTAGAGATATTTCTGTTGACGAGGAGTTAGTTGCGCCAGGTGTAACAAGACATTTTCTCATTCCTGTCAAATAAGTTCTTAACAGATGAACAGTTCCCAGATGACAAGGATGTCTACATCACTGCTGGTGATCAAGTCCACCATGTTGGAAACAGTCCACCAATGGATCAATGCAACCATGAGGAAGCTGACACTCGTCTCCTATAATACATCTCCTCCACGCCCTCCAAACATCATCACTTGGGAGGGTGCATACTGGACTCCAGATACAGCTGTTTGTCGTAATCCTTCTGACTAATTCCATCACATCAAGCCACTAACAGATACACACCCACTCAGGGACGTGCACAGGACTTTAGAGGGGCAGGTGCTCAAAGGCAGAAAAGGGCACTATACCTGTGTGTGTTTTAACCGAGCGAGCGTAGCGCACAAGCCTGATTTTTAAGGGCCCTTTTCCTGGCGGGGGGGCCCCCTTTTTATGTTTTTTGGGGGGTTTTGGTGATCGAATATTGAATATTGAACTATAATAATCAGTGCAGGAGCTCACTTATCCTTGAAAGACACTTTTATCACTGACTTAAAAGGCCCATACATCTCCATAAATGTTCAGGGGGGAGGGAATAAGTGCTTACCCCACAGACCCCAGGAAGTGCTGTATATTCTGTATTGTTTAATATAAATGCATTTTTTATTCCAATCCCGATTTGTATTTGAGATTCCCAAATCCCATCGGACTTGACTTCTTCGTGTCCCTCAGTGAGTATAATACCAGCATTCAACTGTATGTGCCACAGCGGTTTCTATCATCATCATCACCACCCACGCTATGCATAAAATATATAGGTCCGCGGAGAGGCACGCTGAGGAGGCCGTGCAAACTGCAATGGAATATGGGGCATCTCTCTCTCTTTACTTAATATTTTGATTCTATCCTGACATTTTTCAGTTGGAAGGGCAGTCTATATGCGTAACGATTTTTTTTAAGGGCACTTAAAACACCTGCCTTTTTTTTTAAAGGCAGGTGCTCAAGCACCCTTTGGGCTCTATGTGTGCACGTGCCTGCACAGCATATACAATCATAACAATTAGACAAGTAAGGATAACAATCAAATAAAACAGTGACATCATCACTAGCTCCTAACATGATGTACAGTAACACCATCACTAGCTCCTAACATGATGTACAGTAACACCATCACTAGCTCCTAACATGATGTACAGTAACACCATCACTAGCTCCTAACATGATGTACAGTAACACCATCACTAGCTCCAACATGATGTACAGTAACACCATCACTAGCTCCTAACATGATGTACAGTAACATCATCACTAGCTCCAACATGATGTACAGTAACACCATCACTAGCTCCAACATGATGTACAGTAACACCATCACTAGCTCCAACATGATGTACAGTAACATCATCACTAGCTCCTAACATGATGTACAGTAACACCATCACTAGCTCCTAACATGATGTACAGTAACAACACCAGTAGCTCCAACAGCCCTAACATGATGTACAGTAACATCATCACCCAGGGACGTGCACAGGACTTTAGAGGGGCAGGTGCTCAAAGGCTGAAAAGGGCACTGGGCCTGTGCTATTTTTGGGGGCCCTTTTTGGGCGGGAGGGGCCTTTTTATGCTTTTGGGGGGGTTTGGTGATCAAATATTGAATATTGAACTATAACAATCAGTGCAGGAGCTCACTTATCCTTGAAAGACACTTTTATCACTGACTTAAACGGCCCATACATCTCCATAAATGTTCAGGGCGGAGGGAATAAGTGCTTACCCTACAGACCCCAATATGTTAGGACAGCAGACTCGGTTGGCACTGCTCAAAACTTACCTCTTTAAAATAGCTTTTAAATGAATTATTATCTTTATTTCATTGTCTTATTTTCTTTATTTCTATACATTTTACTTAAATATTTTATTATAATGTGTATCATTGTTTTATGTAGTTTCTTTTTCCATTTTATTTGTTCTTTTTTTAATGTCAACATATTATTTAAATTATTCAAATTGAACTCAGACATGTTCCGTTGTGATGTCACAACTTGCAATGGGCCTGGTCTACAAGATACACTACGTGACCAAGGTACCCATGTACATGTCAAAATACTTCCCAAAGGTCGGTGAATACCACGATCACAACACCAGAGGGAGCTCCACAAATCATGTAAAACCCAGATTCGGCTCAAACAAGGGACTAAACACGTTTCGCAATTATGCCACATCAATGTGGAACGCCCTACCTAAAGCTGTAAAGGAATGTGAATCACTACCCACTTTCAAAAACACTCTCAAAAAACACCTACGTGAGACTGCAATTCGAAACTGGCCCCTACAAATGTCCTAACCGAGTTGTACAGTAAATGACCAAGTAAGGCTTTGTCAGTATTCCAATGTACAGTGTAAAATGTGTGTGTGTCCCCTACCCAACCCCCCCCCCCCCACCTCCAATGTACAGCCCTCACCCGCCCACCCAACCCCACCCCACCCACCCAACCTCCTCCAATGTACAGTTTCTACGTCAAATGTATATACACTCTTTTTCTGGACACTTTTGTATCACAAACGGTACTGTATTTGCAAATCTGATATGTCATAAATGTATAGATGTAGCAGTACTGTCTATCTGTATGTCATGTATGTCATATATGTTATGATGAATTGAAAATGGGGGACCCTGATGTAAACAAGACGAAAGTCTTTCTCTGGTCTGCATCCCCTTAACAATTGTATGTATTGAGCTGTACTGTACTGTACCCATTCTGCAATCTGTTAATAAACTTTTCAATCAATCAATCAATCAATCACCAGTGTTGGGCAAGTTACTTTTAAAAAGTAACTAGTTACAGTTACTAGTTACTTCTTCCAAAAAGTAACTAAATTACTTACGCAGTTACAAATTATAAAAGTAACTAGTTACTTCAGAAAGTAACTATTGCGTTACTTTCAAGTACATTTTTTACATAAACAACATACACAAATCTAAACTATTTTAATGTTGCTGTGGGACAAAGTGAGACTATAGCCTCCAATCAAATGCCATGTATGTAGATATTATAATTACTATGTTTATATAGTGGATCATACAAATACAAACACAATAGATGTTTTGGAACTTTTGATATGTATTGCCCCTCAACAGGCCACAACTGGACAACATTAAATTATGCTTGTTAACACTTTAACTGCCGGAAGACGTGTTTAGGCGTCCTTCCCCGCCATGCTCAAGTTGCCGAAGACGCCGTAACTCGTCTTTGATATCAATATTTCAAAAATCTGTGATCGGAATCATATTTCCTTTCCGGGGCCCTGAGACACAAGTGTGATCTCCTCTCAATCCTCTAGCGGTTCAAGACCGCCATCTGGTGGCCGATCGGCAGATCGAAAAAACGGATGTTACCTTTAACCCAGCAGGACTCACTCCATATGTGGTCCGGGCACTCGCTAGTGTTAGAGAGACTCAGTCTTCACACAGTGAACATCGATCGCTGCAAATAACCCGAAAAAACAACATGATTTGGACGTATATATTATACAACCTGGAAATGGACCGAGTATTTCAACATCCCATAATGGACAACTGTCTACCCCACGCTGATCGCCCAACGGCCCGCGGAGACTGGGGTGAGTTTTAGCGTGTAATATTACCGTGCTCGACACTAACTGCTATGATGAACATTTTACCCACATTAGATGAATGGTATAACGCTGCCCACGGAATTATAAACGCCCCCTCGCCCATCCGGTCAACATCAGATGACGTGTAGTAACTTCCAGAAGTCCGTCCAGTTGGATTTTTTTATATTGCGCCGATTGCTATCAAACTGTATTTGATCATCAATATAATGCATTTGGGGCTATAAATCACGTTCTGGAGAAAGCTGCAGAAAGAGATGAAAACATACTTATACTTTAGATCATATTTTAGTATGAATATGTGAATGAAAAAGTTTAACGTTCATACACCCTGAACAATACATATAGGACATTGAATGGGCCCTAATAATGGCAATTTAGCAATAGAATTTAAAAAGTTATAGCCCTGCAAAGAAGGGGAACTTCTCCATAGACAAATAGAGCTGGCAACCTATGGTATATCATGAATTTAGCCTTAGGCAATCAAAGTGTTAAGCACCATACCAAAAATAAATAACAAATATATACTGATTGATTGAACATTTTAATTAACAGATTGCAGAATGGGTACAGTACAGTACAGCTAAATACACACAATTGATAAGGGGATGCAGACCAGAGACTTTCGTCTTGTTTACATCAGGGTCCCCCATTTTCAATTCATGACATTTATGACATACACAACATACAGATATAAGAATCTAATCTAATCATCTAAACTAATCTAATCGTGACATTTAAGACATGCATGACATACATATGTATATATATATATATATATATATATATATATATATATATATATATATATATATATATATATATATATATATCTGAGCACCTGAAGACTGTGCTATTAAACCAGGAAGTGCAGCACTGTTGATAAGGCTGTAGCCTCCACTACTGTAGTGCCCTGCGCTGCAACACAACTAACACAAGAGTGAATGAAAAATGCTCATGGACCCGCGGTCTGTCGTTGACTGCTTGCTTGTGTTGTTCGTTGGATTGGTTTTGGATTATTTGGGCTCGCCAAACAAACTATCAAAACGTACACGGCACCGCGGTCTGTCGTTGACTGAGTCGCTTGTGTTGTCGCTGTGTGTCAGACTCTGGATTCTTTTGAACACCCGCCCACCTCTACCTCTGATTGGCTTACCATGACATTGTACTCAGGGACGTGCACAGGACTTTAGAGGGGCAGGTGCTCAAAGGCTGTAAAAGGGCACCACACTTGTGTGTATATATTAACCGAGCGCGTGCGAGCGCGATTTTTAAGGGCCCTTTTCGGGCGGGGGCCCCCTTTTTATGCTTTTTGGGGGGTTATGGTGATCAAATATTGAATATTGAACTATAATAATCAGTGCAGGAGCTCACTTATCCTTGAAAGACACTTTTATCACTGACTTAAAAGGCCCATACATCTCCATAAATGTTCAGGGGGGAGGGAATAAGTGCTTACCCTACAGACCCCAAGAAGTGCTGTATATTCTGTATTGTTTAATATAAATGCATTTTTTATTCCAATCCCGATTTGTATTTGAGATTCCCAAATCCCATCGGACTTGACTTCTTCGTGTCCCTCAATGAGTGAAATACCAGCATTCAACAGCGGTTTCTATCATCATCATCATCACCACCCACGCTATGCATAAAATATATAGGTCCGCGCAGAGGCACGCTGAGGAGGCCGTGCAAACTGCAATGGAATATGGGGCATCTCTCTCTCTTTACCTAAAATTTTGATTCTATCCTGACATTTTTCAGTTGGAAGGGCAGTCTATAGCTTAACGATAAAAAGAAAATAAATTATTTAATTTTTTTTCAAAAAGGGCACTTTTTTGATGAGGCTCAAAAAGGCAGGTGCTCAGGCACCCCTTAGCCTCTATGTGTGCACGTGCCTGCTTTATGATAAGAACCATGTAGTTCTTTGCATGCAGTACAAATGTGTTATTTTCACCTATTCTAAAAAAAAATCCCATTGGTGTATACTGCGGCCCCTAAACAGTCTTGGAATTGCATAAATTAGGTATGACTGGAAATATGAGACTATATTCATGTGTGATGATGTTAGTCCCCATAGTAGCCATTTCAATGTAGTGAGACTTTTTAAACTTGACCTCACTGTATAAAATGACCTATTGTGACCTCTAGGATAATCACAGCCTCATGAAACATTACAACCACAAACTAGACCTGGGCTTTCCTAGGGTTATTGACCAAAAGGGGGCGGGGGAATGAAACATAACTTATGAAACATAACTGAGGATGGGAATGGCCATCATACAACTGTGTCCCGTATACACTCTAAACGTTCACATTTTACGCTTAATGGGTGACTAACTAAAACACAATGTTTATTACAGATTTATGAATGGGAAAACTTGATTACGTATACCACTTCTATGTATACTTTTACTGTATTTATTTACTGTATTTATTTACTGTATATTTTATTCCATTTTTATTCTATTTTATTCTACTCTTATCTTAGGCAATTTGATTTGATTTGTTTTGTTATTCTTATTCGTGACGTGTTCTGTCTAAATGTTTAAACGTTGAGCGATTTGCAGTGTCAAATTTCCCTCGGGATAATAAAAGTATTTCTATTCTATTCTATATACCAGGGGTCAGCAACCTTTTTGACATGGAGTGCCTGTTTGAAATATAGTTGTAACTAGTGTGCCTCAACAATATTCCATGCATCGTAATTTTTTCTTCTTCTCATAATCAGGTATTTTTAATGATAATTTTTACATTATTACACCATTATTGTTATTGTTATTATTAACAATATTATTATGATGGTTGTATCAACCCTAAATCTGAGTTGGGGGGGGGGGGATGCAATGCAGACAAACGGCTGCATACAGTGCGACCATTTCACTCACATTTGCCCATTCATTTTTGGACACATCACACACCATCGGTGTGTGTACTGTACGTGTGCTGTCATAGCTCCACCTACAGGCCTAATGGAGAACACCAGGAAAACACAAGGATGTGAATGGAGGGTGAATGTGAGGTATATTGTGTAAATAAGTTTTGATTGATCGCAAGACTACACTGTAAAAAGAATTATAATAATAAGTTACCAAAACTTAGAAATATTGAGTTCAGTTACTGTGCATTAAGGTTTTCAGTTTTCAATCCATAATAAGTTAACAGAAAAATAAGTACACAACCACATTATTTCAACCTAATAAAACTATGTTTATTGTCATTGTTTTAAGAACACAAGTTGACTTGGTAATACTCACATTTTGAGTAAAAGAAATTGCTTTTAACATGTGCAATGTTCAATGAAATAGAAAAATAAATAATAAAATGTGTTGATTAATCCCACTGGTCACAATGGTGACCGTAATAATGTTTTTGTTAGAAGGCTCTGCAAATGTTACTGAATGATGTAGCAATGTATTTCCAGCTAAATTGAAATAATAAACAAATAAAGGGTCTCAATTAAATATGTGGTAGTAAAAAGAACATGTGGGAGGATTTCAACAAGATAAATGTGACAACAGTGCAAAATATTTCACTATAATATTAAAAAAAACTTGATTACGTATACCACTTCTATGTATACTTTTACTGTATTTATTTACTGTATTTATTTACTGTATATTTTATTCCATTTTTATTCTATTTTATTCTACTCTTATCTTAGGCAATTTGATTTGATTTGTTTTGTTATTCTTATTCGTGACGTGTTCTGTCTAAATGTTTAAACGTTGAGCGATTTGCAGTGTCAAATTTCCCTCGGGATAATAAAAGTATTTCTATTCTATTCTATATACCAGGGGTCAGCAACCTTTTTGACATGGAGTGCCTGTTTGAAATATAGTTGTAACTAGTGTGCCTCAACAATATTCCATGCATCGTAATTTTTTTTCTTCTCATAATCAGGTATTTTTAATGATAATTTTTACATTATTACACCATTATTGTTATTGTTATTATTAACAATATTATTATGATGGTTGTATCAACCCTAAATCTGAGTTGGGGGGGGGGGGATGCAATGCAGACAAACGGCTGCATACAGTGCGACCATTTCACTCACATTTGCCCATTCATTTTTGGACACATCACACACCATCGGTGTGTGTACTGTACGTGTGCTGTCATAGCTCCACCTACAGGCCTAATGGAGAACACCAGGAAAACACAAGGATGTGAATGGAGGGTGAATGTGAGGTATATTGTGTAAATAAGTTTTGATTGATCGCAAGACTACACTGTAAAAAGAATTATAATAATAAGTTACCAAAACTTAGAAATATTGAGTTCAGTTACTGTGCATTAAGGTTTTCAGTTTTCAATCCATAATAAGTTAACAGAAAAATAAGTACACAACCACATTATTTCAACCTAATAAAACTATGTTTATTGTCATTGTTTTAAGAACACAAGTTGACTTGGTAATACTCACATTTTGAGTAAAAGAAATTGCTTTTAACATGTGCAATGTTCAATGAAATAGAAAAATAAATAATAAAATGTGTTGATTAATCCCACTGGTCACAATGGTGACCGTAATAATGTTTTTGTTAGAAGGCTCTGCAAATGTTACTGAATGATGTAGCAATGTATTTCCAGCTAAATTGAAATAATAAACAAATAAAGGGTCTCAATTAAATATGTGGTAGTAAAAAGAACATGTGGGAGGATTTCAACAAGATAAATGTGACAACAGTGCAAAATATTTCACTATAATATTAAAAAAAAAAAATTACTGCTGCCCCCTGTGCCTATGCAAATGCCCCTGTGTGCCTATGCAGGCACGCGTGCCTAGGGTTGCCTACCCCTGCTATATACTGTTGACCTGCTATAAAAAATGGGGGACCCTGATGTAAAGAAGACGAAAGTCTTTCTCTGGTCTGCATCTCCTTAACAATTGTGTGTATTGAGCCGTACTGTATTGTACCCATTCTGCAATATGTTAATAAAGTTTTCAATCAATCAATCAATCAATCAATCAATCAATCAATCAATCAATCAATCAATCAATGAATCAATCAATGAATCAATCAATCAACCAATCAATCAATCAATCAATCAATCCCCCTATAGATCCCATGGGTCTATGTGGATCTCAGAGGGTGAAGGTTCTCCTCAGATGATGGCTGTGTGCAAGCTTTGCAATTCAGCTATTTTGTTCTTGCCCAGCATCAGTGAGCAACGTGGTGGTGGTGGTGCATATACATGTTTTTGAAAGAAGACTGCAGATGCAACACCCTAGTAACTACATGAACTACGTGTGAATCAAGAATATAATCATGATGGGCAAGAAGTGAAATCACTTTTACATCACTTTTAGGATTTAACATAATTCATATTTGCTCGAAATATTGTCCATAGATCATCCCCTTGGCCAGACACTGCCTTTTCCACATCTTGTAGTAATAGCTCACATCAAGAGTTTTGCCACTTGCCTTTAGGTCCAGCCTTAAATTAATTTAATGAGCTCAGTAGGAGATATGACTTAGCCAATATTTTGACACCTGTTTCAATATGTGATTTCATCCTCTGCAGGAAATGAAGTTACATGATTGATCATCTGCAGACTCTATGAGACTCTGATCTGTGACTTGTAACCCCACCAGTGATGTAATGTAAACATGTGGCTAATTGCAGTCAAGCATATGGTCACAAGAAATGTATAACATTGAATACTGTGGGATGAATACTGTGGGACTATACAGGGTTTCTTTCATGTAAAAAAAAAAGAAAAAAGAAAAAAAAGAAGAGGACCATTCTGCATCATGCAGCTTTTAGATGGAAGACCAGAGCAGAAAACAATATTAGGTTAGCATGTGTTTAATTAACCTCTTAACCTCTTGAGCCCTAGCCGTATTTTCTGAAAATCCTCCTAAACATACATACCTAAGTAAATGGAAGATTGCTCAAATTCTACAATGCCATTTGCATGTTCTTGGTATCTAGGGACATCTAAGGATCTCAGGGAATGTATTCCCAGTGTCAGAAATATTGTGTCTGTTACTAGGCTTGAGTAAATTGTAATGAACCAAAGGACAATATCAATAAAAAAAAATCTTCTTTGACGGTGAATAACACCATGCTAAAAAATGTATCTACCTTCTGTTTAATCATCTTCCCTTTATTAATTTGCTTAGATTTCTTGTACACATGATCTCAAGAAGGTACTGAACGAGCTCAGTGGCAGTTTTTCATGTCTGGTCATTTTTAGCATGGTGTTATTCACCGTCAAAGATACATTTTCTTTTTAAATTGATATTCTCCTTTGGTTCATTACAATTTACTCAAGCAGTAGTAGGGGTTGGTAGTATGGGTTGGGGGGGAGGGGGGAAACACTGTACAACTCTACAAACAAAACTGTACATTGGAATATTGACAAAACCATACTAGGTAATTTACTGTACATTGGAGGGGGTTGGGTTAGGACATTTACAGGGGCCAGTTTCGAATTGCAGTCTCCCGTAGGTGTTCTTTGAGAGTGGTTTTGAAAGTGGGTAGTGATTCACATTCCTTTATAGCTTTGGGTAGGGCGTTCCACATTGATGTGGCATAATTGCGAAACGTGTTTAGTCCCTTGTTTGAGCCGAATCTGGGTTTAACATGATTTGTGGAGCTCCCTCAGGTGTTGTGATCGTGGTATTCACTGACCTTTGGGAAGTATTTTGACATGTACATGGGTATCTTGGTCGTGTAGTGTATCTTGTAGACCAGGCCCATTGCAAGTTGCTGTACTCTGTCGTCTACTCTAAGCCATCCTAGGTTGTCAAAGTGGGCAGGGGTGAGGTGGGTTCTAGGAGTAAGGTCAAGCAGTAGTCTGACCAGTTTGTTTTGAGATGTTTGTAATTGTTTGTAATTTTGTTTTTAGCGCCTTTGAGGTGCTTTGCTACCATGAGGTGCAAGCATAGTCGTAGTACCCTTGAATGAGTGCTCCTGCCAGAGTCTTCAAGGTATTCTTGTTTACCAGAGAGGAGATCTGGTACAAGAATCGAGTTCGTTGGTTGACTTTTTTTATTACATTGGATGCATTGGATGCCACATTACATTAGCTAATGAGCACAGGACAAGACAAGTTACCAGGGGTCATGTTTCAATTCCTCTACCGAGATCAAATGCAATGAAAATAACTGCTATGTTTAGTGCCATCTCACAGTAGAATAGGTTGCCATATATAATAATTACTCAAGCAACAAGCAAAGAAAGCTTTAAAAAGCAAGTAAAGAGGTTACTTTTGGGTACAGGCACAATGCTTGATATATAACATTTTATTATTTTACTAGTCATTTTATAATATTTTGGTATAATCTAATGTAATGAGGTGGGTTGGGTTGGATGGGAATGGGGGGGGGATTATGTTTGATTATGTTATGTATATTGTTTTGTACGTTTATTGTTGGTTTTATTTTTAATTATGTTGTTTGTTTGTATTTATTGTTTTGTGTGGACCACAGGAAGAGTAGCTGTTGCCATTTGTAACAGCTAATGGGGATCCAAATAAACTTAAACTTAATGTTAACATATGTTAACATATTGCTGTGTCACCGTTTTCCTAGGCTGGACAAGATATGCCTCCTAAAGTGTCTAAACAGAAGTACAGGAAGTAAAGGCTACAGCAGGCATTTCCGGTTCCGACAAAACAATTATAGAAACGTGTGTAGTGCACAATATTTCCTTGTTTAAGCCACTGCAACGGCTTTGCCTGAAGAATTTACTACATGACCAGGACGTTCTAGCTTGTTTGCCGACAGGATTCGGCAAATTGGTTGGTCCGTTCGGAGGCAGCTTCCAGGGGAAGTACATACACCGTAAATTCTACCCCATAGACACTTTCAGCAGTACAGATGAAGCCATGAATAGTCAAGCATCTACTGCTCCTCTACCACTACTCCACCACTCCACTCCAAACTGATTTTGTGACTCCTATTGCTCTGGACTGGGCTAGATTTCACACCTCCACTGCCTCCCACAGGCTGGGGAGATTTTCATCTTACATTTTTATTCGTCCCAAATGTCCCAGCCCCACCCGATTTCTTAGCTTTTTTCACTGTTTATTTATCATGCATTGCAACACTAATATATGGTCAGTACCCCAAGTCAGACTGCCCATATACAAATTATCTTGGGGGTCTGAGGGCAGTAGCCCCCGACCCCCTCCCTGGGGAAGCACTTAAGTTAAGTACCCTTCCTTTGTTTACGTTTAGACCCAGCCACCAGCCCCCGAAAATTAACACCTGAGTGCTAGTTCTAAAGTGACAGAGGAGTGGCAGAAGGGACCTGAATCTGAAGGGCTTCATCTGTAGTTCTTTACCAGGCTTTATCTCACGGAGATAAAACTGGGAACGAGGTTACCGTTTTCCACATGTTCCTCTTCATTGTTAACGTTAGTAGTGGGGGAATTTCATATAAAGGGACATATGTGTACTGTAGTCCTCCACAACCATAGCACTATATAAAAACAGACCGCAATGTGATTGTGATAGTTGCGAACACGTGTCTCACATGTCACCAGAAGGTGATGTCACTGCCAGAAAATGCACTTGTCCTCTCTCGTTGCATGACAGTGCAGTTCGTCTATGCATTCACGGCTGCCACACACTAGTGCATATTCACTCACCACAGTGAATAGATCACGATGGCTGCCAAAATGTATATATTGCCGGCCCATTTAAATTCTAGACAGCCATTGCAGTGGCGAATCCTTGTGGAAGCCAACGGAAGCCATGCCTCCCTATAAATTTCATATCAAATTATGAAATATGAAATATGAAAAAAAAAAAAAAAAAAAATTAAAATATAATTTTTTTTAATATAGTTTACATTCATTTTCATCTGTGCATCTGTGTTTTTTTTTTTTTTTTTTTTTTAAATGTCTCCCTCTTCTCCTTCTCACTCCCTCTAACACACTGTCAGACTGTGCTCACTACTGCAGCTAGTATAGGAGAGAAGCAGTGGGTAGGTCTCTTTCTCCAGGCTTCCAGCATTATAGAGTGAGTCCAAACTCCAAATCCAATCCTAGCCAATCAGATTCGAGCTGACTGCCACTGGCCACACCCTAAAAGTTTAAAACGGAGCTGGGAGGAAGACGTTCAGCATAATATTCCACCTGGAGGCGGGGCATGTGCCATATTTTCCCCTCTGCACTCTGAACATTGTATTAACCCGTAACTGTTCCCACGGGCCGAATATTGCCCCGATCCTCGCGAGATTAAATCCACGGGGACCTCTCGGCGTGCCGAAGCTTTTCCTAAATCACTTCCATCATCAAAAACGAGGGGAAAAGGTCGGCTCGCGACCCTGAAAATGTCGCGTGATTTTAAAAACGCTGTATTAAGTGAGCCTATTATGGGATCCACGCGAGCTTTCTATCGTCGAAACATCTGGGCGTCCCGCAACTTTTACTGATTCACATGTAGCCCCTAAAATGCTTAGAAAAGGAAAAGAGAAAGCGTGGAATAAACTCGCCGAAACGGAAAAGTGTCCCACGGGCGCGCCGTGATTCCGATCCGCGTGAAAATATTCACGGCCATAGAGGAGACCGTGGGACACCTTTTTGCAACCGAATATGTGTCTCGAATTTGCTTCCACGCGGCGCGCAAAATCGCGCAAGGAAAAATCGGACCAAAAATTAACCAATGCTCCAGCAGTATTAATGACCCTGATGTAAACAAGACAAACGTCTTTCTCTGGTCTGCATCCCCTTATACAATTGTGTGTGAATGAATGAAAACTTTATTAACAGATTGCAGAATGGGTACAGTACAGTACAGCTCAATACATACAATTGTTAAGGGGATGCAGACCAGAGAAAGACTTTCGTCTTGTTTACATCAGGGTCCCCCATTTTCAATTCATCGTAAATGTGTATTGAGCCGTACTGTATTGTACCCATTCTGCAATCTGTTAAATAAATAAAAATAACGTTTGACTGGCCGCCGAGCCATACTGTAGTGTACATGGTGACTGCTTGACTTTAAAAAAAAAAAAAAAAAAAAAAAAAAAAATTATTAATAAAAATATTGAATAATTTTTTTTTTTATAATTTTTGTTTGGCTTCCCCTGTTATTTTACCCACGCGACGCCACTGAGCCATTGGCCAGAATTTACCAGCTAATGGAATCCCTGCTCTACACAAACAAATGCACCTGGAAGGATCCATCTGTAAAGCTCCTGAAGTTTACAGATGACAGTACGGTAATCAGGCTCATATCAGACAGCGATGGGTCTGCATTCAGACATGAGGTAGAGCAGCTTGTATCCTGATGCAGGTAGAACAAACTGGAGATAAATGCTCAAAAGACAGTGGAGGTGATTGTGGAGTTCAGGAAGAGCACTGCCCCCCTCCCCCTTAAAGTCAACTGCTGCAGTTAAAACTGTGGAGTCATTTAAGTTCCTGGGAACCACAATATCCTAGGACCAAAAGTGAGAGGCTAACATCAGCTCCACCGCAAAAAAAGGCTAGCCAAAGGATAAACTTCCTGCGACAGCTGAAGAAGTTTAACCTGCCACAGGCAATGATGGTCCAATTCTACACAGCCATTATTAGGTCCATCATCACCTCTTCAATAACAGTCTGCTTCGGGTCAGCCAGCAGCACCGAAGGCAAGGCCAAACTGAGACTCATCATCCGGACAGCGAAGAGAATCATCGGCTGTAACCTAACCCTTAGGAACAACTTGAGGATCAGGAGGCATGCCAACAAGATCATCGCTGATCCCTCACACTCTGGCCACCACATCTTCCAAGATCTCCCCTCAGGGAGGAGACTGTGGACTGATATGTCTAAAACGAGACACAGGAACTATGTTTTGCCTCGAACTGTGGCCGACACAACTGAACTGAAATCCCCTGGCTGTCCACCACCCTACAACTGCACCTCACTACTTCTGTATATAGCCTACATTTTGCATCACTATATTCTCAAGAGCAATAATTAAGGTCCTTACAAAAACTGTGTACAAACTCTGTATATCTTGTAGAGCCAATATATTATTTCCATCCCTGCAAATACACTCTATATTCTATTTATTACATTCCTATTACTGTATATTCTGTACAGCATGGACACTTCTTAGATTATATTTCTGACCCTTCACCCGACACCTCCAACACTTCTTTATATACTTCCACTTGTTTAAAGATCCCTGCCACTCATAATCATGTTTTTGTATGGTTAACTCCTCTTGGAGACATGCCTTTGTTTGTACATAACTTGTCAACAGAGCATCTTGAAATCAGAGTTGTGATTAATAGGTCAAAACTATCATGGGCCAATATGTGGTAACTTGACTTCTTTAGCCTCAGCATAAACACAAATCTGAGAAGTTATTGATCTGTCTTGAAAGAATATAAGATGCCACCTGGAAATTCCTGGTAGATATCGATTTGCATATTCGTGGTTTCCTTGCATTCTGGGTAAAGGTGTAGAGATGGTGCTAAATGTTAGTTTATTAAACGTTTGGTGGGAAAATCATACGTATACAATTAAAATTTTAAAGGTTTAAAATACATCTGGATGGGGTATTTCATATTTGTAACTTTCAATTAACTATTTTTAAATTCCTATACTTATTTTTATATTATTTTTACATTATTCTAGATGTTGTTTTTGTCTTCTTTGTGAAAGTAGCACCAGGCCAGATCCCTTTTATGTGCAAAAGTGCTTGGCAATAAACATGACTCTGATTCTGATTAAATCTTATCTACCTTCTTCCGCAAACAGAATTATCCCCACATACCGTAACCTGATCTGAGGTCACCTGGTGTATTTTCCCCCTGAAATGTATAAGGTTAGAAGTGCATGAGGGCAAACGGATTGTAGACCTGTATCTAGACGTCATTTTTTTTTTTTGACCAAGCGCTATCTTTGCACTTGATCCATCTCTGACTCTCTGAAGTGACATTTAGGAAAGCCTGTTTCTCCCCTTCTACCCTGATGGCTTTACACGCAGATTGCTTTACATTGTTTGACATTTCCCTTACCCTTCTGAAATGTTCCACACATCAGGCAGGCTGTGGATATACCTCTCTGTGTTGGACACACACACACACACACACACACACACACACACACACACACACACACACACACACACACACACACACACACACACACACACACACACACACACACACACACACACACACACACACACACACACACACACACACACACACACACACACACACACACACATGGACACACACACACTTTGGCGGCGCAGAACAAGACTCCATTCTCCTCTGCTGCAGACCATGCAGTAAACGTACAAGAGCTGTGTTAGAGAAATGCTTGAGATGATGAATTGCAGCCTAGTCCGTCGGTCGGTTTGCATATGTGTTGTATGTGAGTGACATTTCACAAGCGCCAAAACTTCTCAGCTCGTTCCATGGGTGTGATAGCCGCCCACAAATACCGCTACAGGCCCAGTCTCCAGCGGTGCCTATCAAACTGTGAGTCATGCCATGCCTGGATGGAGCATTATTCAGTGCTGACCTCACTTACGTTCCATATGCTCGCTAATCAGACGGTCTTGATACTGTTTCCCACTATTTGTCATAGCTGTCAGCTGTCAGGACGGGTGCCCCTTGTTGTCGTGATATGATGTACAATCCAAAAAGGCAATAAAACTTCACTCCATCTCGTATGACTAATGTCTTATTAGCCCTGTAGAGATCGTAGAGGTCCAAATTGACCAATCTCAAGCCACAACCTCTTTTATTGATCCTCCAATCACAACTGTTGCTTCTCTCCTCGGTCCAAGAAGAGGGCGGGGCTTGAGATAGGTCAATTGCCAATGTGGGAGACTGCAAGTCAACAGAGTCATAAAGGGAACTTGTCATCACATCTATTGGGTTTAGTAGTACACTAACTAAAATGTTCATGTGAGAAACATTATACATTTTAAACATAGCACTTGTTTGTGTGATTATATTTTCTAACATCTAACATGATAATAGTTTTGTATAATCATTAATTATCCTTAACGCGTAGGTAGGGCTGAATAGTTGAATAGTCGACTAATCGATCGAAAGGAGCCGTAGTCGACTAGTCGAATGCAAACAAATAAAAAAAATTATATTATAATATATATATATTTTTTAATCATTCTTTCCAAAAGCAAAAAGGCCTAGAAGCGTGGCTAACGCTAATGGCGCGCATACCAGCAAGGTTATCTGCCTAAGAAAATGCGCACATAGGCACTGAAAGAGGATTTCACCCATCTAATGAACACTAGACTTAGTCCATGGGCCAGAGGCCAAAATTTCACTTGTCGGTGCCACTCACAGTGAATAAACTTACATATAATTTTTTCAAAGATCTATGTCTGTAGATGATATTTTTGTATGATAGCCCTTCCAGAGTGGTAGCTTAATCTTAATTATCAAGTCATGAAGTATACCTACCCCCTCAGGAAATTGCATTTCAGATGCTGGCGCATATCCTGTTTAGACTCACGTAGAGGACATCTGTCAATGTTTCACAATATTGTGTTTGGTATCATTTTAAAGGGGACTATGTAATCTTTCATTCAAGCTAAGATGTGAATCTTTCTGACCAATATAGAGGTCACTGGAGCTCTTTGAACAGTCAACAACACACATTTTTACACGATTTTCGCCTAAATGATATACTATCTTTTAGCCTTGTGTCATCTAGGAGCAATAGGGACACAAAATACAAAATCTACAACACTCTCAGGACCATAAGGATTCAGGAAATGTATAATATGCCTATACTATTTCATTGTTACGGGTCATTGTGAGCCTTAAATTAGATGGGCATTATTAACTGGGTCAGATAAGGTCACAAACTGGTCTTTATCTTGACTTAATCTCCATTTGATTACTTCAGATGTTGTATCAGATGGTGATTTCTGTGTAGAAATAGAAAACTGTGAGCAAGTGGAAACTGTTTCCCAATAGCCACTAGATGGCACTGTGCCTGACTATTACTGAAATTCTGCATAAATATAATGAGAGAGAAAGTACCTGTGTTCTTGATGCTGTCTTCAAACAAGGTAATGTACATTGAAATGATAATCTCAAATAAAATATCCAAATATTTGTATGAATACAATTGTGGAGAGCATAGGGTGTGGTCTTTGTCACCAATAGTCATTGTTTGTGTTGCATGTTTACAGATAACATTCCACATTGCTAAGGCTGAAGGCTAACGCAGGCTAACGTCAACACATTGTGGAAGCATCTTTGTAAGTTTGGTTAATGTAGGCCTACATGATTTATGTTTTGAAGAGTTGACTTAGCTATTTTTGTATGAACAGAAGAATAGCCTCACATTTACATATGTCTATATATGTTATACATATTTTCATGTCTTGTCATTTTTAGCATGGTGTTATTGTGAAAAATCATAATTTATATTATCCTTTGTTTCATCACAATTTACTCAAGCCTAGTAACAGACACTATTTCTGCCACTGAATATATTCCCTGAGATCCATAGAAGTTTGTTCAAGGTAGGCCTACATGATCTATGTTTTAAAGAATTGACTGTAACTTATATTGGTATGAAAAGAAGAGTTGCCTTTACAATTTTGTGTGTTATCATAATTTCACAAGGCTACATCTGATCTTGTATATTGCAGTTGAAACTGCCTGACTATGGCCACCGGTGAAAAAGCAAGTAGCAACCCACCACCAAAGCAACCACAGGGAGAGTGCATCATCCATTGTTCTGATGATCAAGATCAGCTGGTTTCTCCAAACAATCCTGACTCCTGGAATACACTGATCAGGGCAGCTCAGATACGAAAACATGCACCAGTTTTGGAACTGGCAAAGGACATTCCTGAAGGACAGATTCCAGCAGTCTACTACCACAGAAATTGTCGCAGTATCTTCACCATGAAGAAAGATCTTGACCATATCCTTGAAAAAGAATTGTCAATACCCAGTAGCTTTGCTGAAGAGAAATAATCGAAAAGAACTGCTCGACGTGCCTCAAGTACCTCTAGGACATATCCCGCAGAGTGTATCTTTTGCCAGAAGACTTCCAAATATCTTAAAGGACGGAAGACAAGAGAATTACTGATACAATGTGTCCAATTGTGTGCAGATGCAAAAATCAGGAGTGCAGCACAAAACAAAATGGATAGCAGAATCCTTGCCATAGTGAGTAGAGACCTTGTCGCAGCTGAAGGGCACTACCACACGTCATGCTATAAAATATACACCAAAGATGTCTCCAAAGAAGAGGTTGCCAACACTGAAGATGGTGGTGCTGCTGATGATGATGCCCAGTATGAAGCTGCTGTGCAACAGTCGTACAATGAGCTGTACCTCTTCATCAGGACAGAGATGTTTGGCAATCCACGTGTGATGACAATTACTAGTCTCACTTCTAAACTGGTGTCTTCAATGAAGTCCCAAGGAATCGCCCAAGTCAATGAATCAACCACAAAGCACATGAGACGAAAACTGGAGAGTGAATTTGTTGGAGCCTTGCACATCATCTTTGATGCCAAGGGAAAACTCCTCCTCTATCCAGATAACCTGTCCATGAATGAACTTGCCAAAGAAAACCAGTCTCTTAAAAGGGAGCTTCAGACCTTGAAAAGTGCTAGTGCCCAAGATGTCATAGCCAACACAGCCATCAAGCTGAGAGAGGACATCAATAATCAAGATGTTCCTCAAGCCTGGCCACCTGACATCAAACCAGAAGCAGAATGTCATGTAATTCCAGAATCCCTTAGAGTCTTCCTGTGCTATCTACTCTCTGGCACTAATGATCCTGATCATGCATCCCAGAGAGTTTTGCGACTCATACAGTCATTCGGCCATGACATGGTATATGCAGTGACAAGTGGAAGGATCAAACCGTCCAAGCACATCGTTTTGCCATTCAGTGTCGTCATTGACAGGGAATGTAGAGCTGATAAACATCCTCAACCGACTTGGTCACAGCGTGTCCTACTCACAGATGGAGGAAATCGACCCTGCCTTGTGTCTGCAGAAACTCTCAGCATCAGGAAGTGACATTGCCTTACCAAGTAACATCCATCCTGGTGTATTCACAACTTTAGCCTGGGACAATATTGATCGTCTTGAAGAAACCATCAGTGGAGAGGGAACATCTCACAGAGTCAATGGGATTGCTGTGCAAGCAAAGACGGTCAACCCAGTCCCTGTCCAACCCATGCCCACTGTTGGCAAAACAAAGCAGAGAAGCATTGACTCATCCCAGCCAATGTTACCAACTTACAACGCTGGACAACGGGCTGGACCACCACAAAGCAAAAGTGCAGATGCTGATACTGCTGCCAATACTCAGCTTGCCAGAGAGAAGAACCAAATGCTGATGGGTCTCTACGAAAAACAAACAAGGCTGCACTTGCCAGAGAGCTGGAACAGAATGTGTCTCCTGCTGAACAGATCCCAACACCATCCACTTCCATCATTGATGAGATGAGCCTGGTCCAGAAAATGAATGGCAACAACAAAACCTTTGGACAGGTGGCAGAGTTACTCTTCACCCAGGTCCTCCACGCGGGGGCACAGAGTCAGATGATTGATGTTGTGTTTGATGTTTACCGCCAGACTTCAATCAAAGATGCTGAACGACAAAACCGGGGTGCAGACACTACGGTCCAATACAAGAACCTGGCAGGAGGACACCACGTACAGCAGTGGAGAACTTTCCTGTGCAGTCCTTCCAACAAGACCAGTCTCATCAAGTTTCTGGTGGAAGAGTGGAACCTCCCACAATACAGAAAGAGGCTGCATGGCAAAGTGTTGTACACAACAAGGAAACCTGCTACAGGTTGAAAGATGGTGGGTGTGAAGAAGTAGCAGAACTGCAATCAACACATGAAGAAGCTGACACTCGCCTGCTCCTGCATGCATCAGATGCTGCAAACATGGACTCAAAAGCAGTCATCATCATAGCTGAGGACACTGATGTCATGGTGCTTTGTCTTGCCTTCCAGAAGGACATCACCTGTCCCATCTACATGAAGTGTGGGACCCAGAACCGCACACGATATGTGAACATCAGCAAACTTGCAAGCTCAGTTGGAGACAGCCTCTGTGACAGCCTAATTGGCTTACACGCCTTCACTGGCTGTGTCAGTGCATTCGCTGGCCGGGGGAAGCTGAATGCCCTGAAAATGGTGAAGAAGGATACTTCCTACCAAGAAACCTTCAGTGGACTAGGGCAGTCATGGGATGTGAGTGAGGAGCTGTTACAGAGAATTGAGGAGTTTACATGTCACATGTACTCTGCTAACAGCAGCACAGTAGAGGTGAACCAACTGCGCTACCAGCTCTTCTGTACCAAAAGGGGAGAGGTCGAGTCCAGCCAGCTTCCACCATGTAGGGACTGTCTCTTCCTGCATGTTGAACGAGCCAACTATCAGGCAGCAATCTGGAAGAGCAGTCTGCAGTCTAACCCTGTGGTCCCAAGTCCTACAGAGCATGGATGGAAAGACGATGAGGGCAAGCTGGCAATTTACTGGATGCGCTCCCCACCTGCACCAGATGTAGTCCTGGAATTGCTAAGATGCAAGTGTGTCCGTTCATGCAAAATGCCAAGCTGCACATGCTTATCAAATGAACTGGCATGCACAGATATGTGCAAGTTACAGACATGCAGCAACCAAAAACTGCAGGATGATCCAGAACCTGACTTCGAACTCGAGGAGTCAGAGGATGAGAGAGACGAGCAGTTTGAGTGATTCAATGTACATTTAGTATATAATGTTGTTCTGTTTAATAGGTTGTTCATAAAACTCTAACTGGTTCCTTATCTCATTGTGGTGTCCTTTATGTCCTGTATATGTATGATAAAGACAGACCACTTTGTGACATTATCCTAGTTATCTGACCCAGTTAATAATGCCCATCTAATTTAAGGCTCACAATGACCCGTAACAATGAAATAGTATAGACATATTATACATTTCCTGAATCCTTATGGTCCTGAGAGTGTTGTATATTTTGTATTTTGTGCCCCTGTTGCTCCTGTATATGTATGATAAAGACAGACCACTTTGTGACATTATCCTAGTGGTTGTTCTGTATAGGTTTAATACGAGCCTAATACCGCTCTTCTAATTTAAGGCTCACAATCACCCCTGATAAGAAATAGTATAGGCATATTATACATTTCCTGAATCCTTATGGTCCTGAGTGTTGTAGATTTTGTATTTTGTGTCCCTATTGCTCCTAGATGACACAAGGCTAAAAGATAGTATATCATTTAGGCGAAAATCGTGTAAAATGTGTGTTGTTGACTGTTCAAAGAGCTCCAGTGACCTCTATATTGGTCAGAAAGATTCACATCTTAGATTGAATGAAAGATTACATAGTCCCCTTTAAAATGATACCAAACACAATATTGTGAAACATTGACAGATGTCCTGTACGTGAGTCTAAAGCAGGATATGCACCAGCATCTGAAATGCGATTTCCTGAGGGGGTGGGTATATTTCATGACTTGATAAGTATGATTAAGCTACCACTCTGGAAGGGCTATCATACAAAAATATCATCTACAGACATAGATCTTTGAAAAAATTATATGTAAGTTTATTCACCGTGAGTGGCACCGATATCTGGTCTGGCCCATGGACTAACTAGACAAATATAAAGATGTATCCATCAGTGGACCAATTGCATGCTTTTGCAGAGGACAAGAAGCCTTCCGTCGACTCCTTTAGACATTAAGCACCCCCCGATAGTCAACTATCGGCAAATTTCTGCCAATCAAAGTCGACTATCCAAATCCTTAGTCGGGGACAGCCCTACGCGTAGGTGATGAATCACCAAATTCTCAGCATTATTTCATCTGATCCATTGTTCACAATGCTTCCTAATGGGCCAAGCACTTGGAGAACTGCCTGGTCATGAGTCATTATCCATTTATTGAACAGCATCCACATTTTCAACTTCAGCTCTTGCCAAATGACGCTGGCCACACGTTGCATTGTGTGATGCGAGGAAGATGGAAAGACATTAAAGGAGGTGGCTGCCATATTCAAGCATGTATCGGTCCGTTGCACTATACAAGGTACACAGTTGTGGTTGCATTTTCTTTTCACAATCATATTAAGTCAAAAGACACAGTTCCACCTGCAATCACGCTGTTATTCTAAACTCTGAGTTCTGTGGCTCACACAGTTGAACACTATAATAGAAAACATAAAGCCATGCATTTAGACAGTCTGTGTTGCACCACTGCAGATCTCTCTAAAATGTTGGACTGTCACAGTATATTTGTATTTCTTATAATAATAATACAAATGTTTTAGGAGCAGTACAATCCTTTTTTTCTCTCTTTTACTTACAAGTGGTCTTCCATGAGCACAATCTGCCCATTTCACATTATAATTCTCTCTCTCTCTCTCTCTCTCTCTCTCTCTCTCTCTCTCTCTCTCTCTCTCTCTCTCTCTCTCTCTCTCTCTCTCTCTCTCTCTCTCTCTCTCTCTCTCTCTCTCTCTCTCTCTCTCTCTCTCTCTCTCTCTCATAGACACACGCTCGTGCTAAACATACTGGATACAGAGCAGTGGTTGAATTCAGCTCCTAAAAGCCTAAACGTGTGTGTGTGTGTGTGTGTGTGTGTGTGTGTGTGTGTGTGTGTGTGTGTGTGTGTGTGTGTGTGTGTGTGTGTGTGTGTGTGTGTGTGTGTGTGTGTGTGTGAGAGAGAGAGAGAGAGAGAGAGAGAGAGAGAGAGAGAGAGAGAGAGAGAGAGAGAGAGAGAGAGAGAGAGAGAGAGAGAGAGAGAGAGAGAGAGAGAGAGAGAGAGAGCTCATTGAGACAGCTCAATGAATAGTTCATGTCAGCAACAGGGCTAGGTGTTAATAGCTGGACTGGAGCAGAGGCTCAGGGTTTCACTAAAGAGACCATGCATGCCCCAGTCAAAAAAAAACTAACACATTTTTCCCTTCATGTGCATTAACTGGTTAAATAGTTAGGGGTCCACCGTCCAAGACAAACTATTTGAAGTCTTGAAACCTTTGTGTCACAGACATGTACAGTTGAGTACCGTACTGTTCCGCTCAAAACAGATCTGACAGAAATACAGCAGTTGCTAAAGGGGGACTTTCAGTAGGGGAGAAGTGGTTGTAACACTTTTTTATTTCAGCATCTATACCTCAGTGGTTGCTTGTGTTAGAGCTCTCAAACTTTTATATAAGCTACTCATGCTTATCTACTACAAATTAAGAGTATTTTAGACTTTACCACACCAGTAATATATGGTGGCCCATGGGCCAAATCCAGCCTGCTGCAACTTTTTCAGTTCAGAATTCAGAACAGTCTTTCAGTGGCTCTACAGGGCTACATTTGAAAGCTAGAGCAAAGTTATAATCTGAAATAGAGGACTATATAGATAGTAGCCATCTCATGCCAGTTTACCAGGAAAGTGAATCTTGCTCCAAAGGCTATTGACGTTGTGACACAAAACAACTTGGGATGGGGAATTACCACGGGGTCTCTTGACCTCTCACTTAAAGATATCTGAATACAATTGGGCTCTTTGGAACCAGAAGAGTCACATTCAGTGGTTCCATGCAGTTTAGGGTCAAACAAAACCAAAATAAAATAGAAAAAGGTTTTCTACAAAGATGTGATTTAGCTTTTTTATTTAAATACATTATATACAATTATTTGTTAAATTTAATTTGTTCTTATTTCATAAGATGCAGAATAAAATTGATTTATATAAAGCATACTGTGGTCCCTAAAATAGTCTTGGAATTACATAAATTGGGTATATCTGTAAATATGAGACTGATGTAGCCTGGTTTATAACGTATGACTCACAGAACCACCTGAAAGGCACAGTTTCTGTAAAAAATATAAACAATAAAAAAGATTAATTCATAGGTGTAGATTAGCCACGCCCCCTGTACTTTAGCCACCCCCCTGTCATAATTTACACAATACAATGTATCATGCAACAGACACCATTCAAATGTTGTTGTGTTCAGCACAAAGTTGACTTTGCATTGACTACAGCTATGCTTAAAATTCTACTAAACCTTTACAGCTGCTGGTACTTCGATCGCATGACATCTTGGTCGCAAACAACAGGTGATTGTAATCAAATAACAGGTGGTTATCATTAAATGACAACTGTGGCCAATGAACTGTGGCTCTGCGCCGTATTGTATAGCAGACAAAAACGTCATGTATGAATGTCACTGTATGAACAGGAAATCAACTGCAGTTACAAGCATGCAAGCCAGTGTTCTACTATGGGCCTTATATGGAGGAATGTTAGCCAGAGGGATGTTTTCACTTATGAACTTGCTGCTGTAACTAATGTAGTATAATGTAAAGTGAGTTGCCTGTCTGTTTTATAGTAGCTGGCTGTCACATAGTTTGCCCATATCTGCTGTACACCAGTACCACTTGATAGACAATAAAGTGATGTGATACTATCAAGTTAATCTGATTTTAATACCTTAATGTATTACATTGAAGACGAGACTAGGTAAGGAATAAGGACAGTATCTGTGAGGTTTTGCCCGCTGCTCACTACCTTTTCTCTGTCTTCTTTAAGCCTACTGTTAGGAATTCCCTATTCTCTGTCTTCTTTAAGCCTACTGTTAGGAATTCCCTACTCACTCTCTCTAGCCCCCACCCTCTCGTTCTTTACCCTTAGTGGCCACACCTGTTTGATATTCTATTATCTCTCGCACCTGTGGTGGCAGGCTAATTAGTTCCCCTGTGGGCTTTAAATACCAGGGCGCTTCCCCTCGTTTTGGCGTGGGGTCGTGTTGTATACTTGCCGAGTCATATTCTCTAAACATCTAGACTCTTTCGGGAGATCCTCCGTCTGCCTATGCTGTTCCATTCTCCTGCGTCGAGATGTTTTGCTCCAGCCTTCGCCTGCTGTCGCCGTTGCCTGAGAGTGGGACTGGTCTGCGCTCCCTAGACTTCCACGGGAGGCATCCCAGTCATCCACTTCAGACCCCCCGCGCAGCTGTCGTCCTGACGCACATCCAGACCAGCGCAGACGCTCTCCAGTCCTCAGCGCGCTACGCGCATCTTCCAAGGACGCTCGAGCTTGGCACGCTCTCCAGACCAGCGCGCAACGCGCATCTTCCAAGAACCCTCGAGCTTGGACGCTCTCCAGTCCTCAGCGCGCAACGCGCATCTTCCAAGGACGCTCGAGCTTGGCACTCTCTCCAGACCAGCGCGCAACGCGCATCTTCCAAGAACCCTCGAGCTTGGCACGCTCTCCAGACCGGCGCGCAACGCGCATCTCCTAGACCTTCGTGCTTGGCGCACTCCTCCTCGCAGACGCACCCCGAGGCGTCTCTCTGTTCCGACGCGCACACCAAGGTGTGGCGCGCACTCTGTTCCTCGGCTCCGACAGCGGCTACCCGGTGGACGACATCCTCGCCACCGCCACTGTTCCGACGCGCACACCAAGGTGTGGCGCGCACTCTGTTCCTCGGCTCCGACAGTGGCTACCCGGTGGACGACATCCTCGCCACCGCCACTGTTCCAGCTCCCTGTTCCGACGCGCACACCAAGGTGTGGCGCGCACTCTGTTCCTCGGCTCCGACAGTGGCTACCCGGTGGACGACATCCTCGCCACCGCCACTGTTCCAGCTCCCTGTTCCGACGCGCACACCAAGGTGTGGCGCGCACTCTGTTCCTCGGCTCCGACAGCGGCTACCCGGTGGACGATGCCCTCGTCACCGCCACTGTTCCAGCACTCTGTTCCTCGGCTCCGACAGCGGCTACCCGGTGGACGATGCCCTCGTCACCGCCACTGTTCCAGCACTCTCTCCCTCGGCTCGGACAGCCAGCCGCCCCGGTGGCGATGCCTTCGTTCCCGTTGCTGTCCCTGTACCATTACGCATGCGCCTGGGTGAGTTTTGATTGTGATGTCACTCACCCAGCGTAGTGCCCTTGCCCCCGTTCCCGCTGCTGTCCCCGTACCTTTACGCATACGTCCTGGGTGAGTTTTGATTGTCATGTCACTCACTCAGCGTAGTGCCCTTGCCCCCGTTCCCGCTGCTGTCCCCGTACCTTTACGCATACGTCCTGGGTGAGTTTTGATTGTGATGTCACTCACTCAGCGTAGTGCCCTTGCCCCCCGTTCCCGCTGCTGCCCCTTTACCTTTACGCATACGCCTGGGTGAGTTTTGATTGTGATGTCACTCACTCAGCGTAATGCCTCTTGCCCCCGTTCCCGCTGCTGTTCCTGTACCTTTACGCATACGCCTGGGTGAGTTTTGATTGTGATGTCACTCTCCCAGCGTATTGCCTCTGTTAGTTAGTTTGGACATTTCATCTCCCAGCGTATTGCCTCTGTTAGTTAGTTTGGACATTTCATCTCCCAGCGTAATGCCTCTGTTTTTGGTTCTCACTTAGAATAGTATTTTTGGACTTTACATCTCCCCCTGTGTGTTTGTCACACGAAGATATTATTACTTTGTTCACTTTGTTATTTGGACTGTTCTGCACCTGCTCTGTTTTTTCCCCTTTTGTGCATTAACTATCTCCTCTGTCCTGCAGAGCGGCCCAGATGATTTCCACCAGTCCTCCCAGTTCCTCCCTGTTTCCCAGCCCGCCTCCGCGGGCCTCAGTCCCCTCAGTTCCCTAGTTCTCCCCCTTCTAGTTCCACCTAGTTCCTGTTTCCTAGTTCTCCCCTTTCTAGTTCCACCTAGTTCCTGGTCCCAAGTTCTCCCCTTCTAGTTCCACCTAGTTCCTGTTCCCTAGTTCTCCCCTTTCTAGTTCCACCTAGTTCCTGGTCCCAAGTTCTCCCCTACTAGTTCCACCTAGTTCCTTGTCCCTAGTTCCCCTAGTCCCCGTTTCTCCTGTTCCCTAGCTCTCCTAGTCCCTAGTCCTCTCTCCCTAGTTCTCCTTGTCCCTGGTTTACCTAGTCTCTAGTTCCTCTGTCCCAAGGCGTTCCCTTAACCTTCCCTTAGGCGTTCCCTAACTTTCCCTTTGGCGTTCCCTTTTCCTGCCCGCCTCTTAAAGGCACCTTTCCTTCCCCTCATATTATATTCCTGTATTTGTGATTCTCCCTTAAAGGGACAGTGCCCTTTTCCCTGTATTTCCCTTTTGTTCAATAAATATCTGTTTCTTGGCAAACCATCATACCTGTCTTGTGTTGTGCGATTGGGGTCGGTTACAAACCATAACAGTACGACCCCACCAAGTCTACGACCCCAGCCAGCACAGACTGTGTATGTTGAGTTTGCCTTTTTTTTTCTTGTTCCCTCTAGCTCCCCTGTTAGCCCTGTTAGCTTCCCTGTTAGCCCAGTTTAGCTTCCTTGTTAGTCCTGTTTAGCTCCCTTGTTAGCCTGTTACTCCCCTGTTTAGCTTGTTAGTCTCCCCGGTTAGCTCCCCTGTTTGCTTCCCGTTTTGCCCTGTTTGACCCCCCTGTAGCTAGCCATGCCCTGGCAGCTAACCCAGTCCCTCAGCAGAGCCCCTGTCTGCTAGCTTAGCCCCGGCTGCTAGCACAGCCTCTATGTTTATGCAGCCCTTGCTGCTGGCATAGGCCCTGTAGCTAGCCATGCCCTGGCGGCTAACCCAGTTTCCCTCTGCATGGCCCCGGCCTGCTAGCTTGGCCCCCCGGCTGTTAGCACAGCCTCTATGTTAATGCAGCCTTGCAGCTGGCATAGGCCCTGTAGCTAGCCAGGCCCAAGCAGCTAACCTGGTCCCTCTGCATGACCTCCACTTTTTTGTGTAGTTTATCTCACACAGCTAGGACTGTCCTTCCAGCTAGCTTGTTCTCTCATGCTGGTCCAGCCCTGTCTGCCAGCCTAGCTCCGGCAGCTAGCGCAGCCTCTATGTTGATGTAGCAGTACAGCTAGCATAGGCCCTGTAGCTATCAGTGCCCTGGCAGCTACCCTTTCCCTCTGCTAGCCTAGCTCCGGCAGCTTGCGCAGCCTCTATGTTGATGTAGCAGTACAGCTAGCATAGGCCCTGTAGCTGTCAGTGCCCTGGCAGCTAACCTTCCCTCTGCTAGCCCTTTTCCCGGTGCTACCATGGTTACCCCTTTTGCTACCCTGCTTGCCCCTCAGTTCTCTAGACCCAGTTCCTCTAGACCAGTTCTCTAGACCAGTTCTCTAAACCAGTTCTCTAGACCAGTTCTCTAGCCCGGTTCTCTAGCCCAGTTCTCTAGACCAGTTCTCTAGACCCAGTTCCTCTAGACCAGTTCCCCCAGTTGCCCCTCTGCTACCCTAGTTACCCCTCGGCGACCCTGTTTCTTTTGCTAGCCCCACTCTTGTGGTGGCTTCCCCTGCTGGCTTGGCCAGTACCGTCTTGTTTTGCCCCTGCCACTCTGTCTGTATTTGTTTTGGGTCGCCGGGTGGCTCCCGTTGGAGGGGGGGATACTGTGAGGTTTTGCCCGCTGCTCACTACCTTTTCTCTGTCTTCTTTAAGCCTACTGTTAGGAATTCCCTATTCTCTGTCTTCTTTAAGCCTACTGTTAGGAATTCCCTACTCACTCTCTCTAGCCCCCACCCTCTCGTTCTTTACCCTTAGTGGCCACACCTGTTTGATATTCTATTATCTCTCGCACCTGTGGTGGCAGGCTAATTAGTTCCCCTGTGGGCTTTAAATACCAGGGCGCTTCCCCTCGTTTTGGCGTAGGGTCGTGTTGTATACTTGCCGAGTCATATTCTCTAAACATCTAGACTCTTTCGGGAGATCCTCCGTCTGCCTATGCTGTTCCATTCTCCTGCGTCGAGATGTTTTGCTCCAGCCTTCGCCTGCTGTCGCCGTTGCCTGAGAGTGGGACTGGTCTGCGCTCCCTAGACTTCCACGGGAGGCATCCCAGTCATCCACTTCAGACCCCCCGCGCAGCTGTCGTCCTGACGCACATCCAGACCAGCGCAGACGCTCTCCAGTCCTCAGCGCGCTACGCGCATCTTCCAAGGACGCTCGAGCTTGGCACGCTCTCCAGACCAGCGCGCAACGCGCATCTTCCAAGAACCCTCGAGCTTGGACGCTCTCCAGTCCTCAGCGCGCAACGCGCATCTTCCAAGGACGCTCGAGCTTGGCACGCTCTCCAGACCAGCGCGCAACGCGCATCTTCCAAGAACCCTCGAGCTTGGCACGCTCTCCAGACCGGCGCGCAACGCGCATCTCCTAGACCTTCGAGCTTGGCACGCTCCCCAGACCAGCGCGCTGGAGCGCATCTTCCAGACCTTCGTGCTTGGCGCACTCCTCCTCGCAGACGCACCCCGAGGCGTCTCTCTGTTCCGACGCGCACACCAAGGTGTGGCGCGCACTCTGTTCCTCGGCTCCGACAGCGGCTACCCGGTGGACGACATCCTCGCCACCGCCACTGTTCCGACGCGCACACCAAGGTGTGGCGCGCACTCTGTTCCTCGGCTCCGACAGTGGCTACCCGGTGGACGACATCCTCGCCACCGCCACTGTTCCAGCTCCCTGTTCCGACGCGCACACCAAGGTGTGGCGCGCACTCTGTTCCTCGGCTCCGACAGTGGCTACCCGGTGGACGACATCCTCGCCACCGCCACTGTTCCAGCTCCCTGTTCCGACGCGCACACCAAGGTGTGGCGCGCACTCTGTTCCTCGGCTCCGACAGCGGCTACCCGGTGGACGATGCCCTCGTCACCGCCACTGTTCCAGCACTCTGTTCCTCGGCTCCGACAGCGGCTACCCGGTGGACGATGCCCTCGTCACCGCCACTGTTCCAGCACTCTCTCCCTCGGCTCGGACAGCCAGCCGCCCCGGTGGCGATGCCTTCGTTCCCGTTGCTGTCCCTGTACCATTACGCATGCGCCTGGGTGAGTTTTGATTGTGATGTCACTCACCCAGCGTAGTGCCCTTGCCCCCGTTCCCGCTGCTGTCCCCGTACCTTTACGCATACGTCCTGGGTGAGTTTTGATTGTGATGTCACTCACTCAGCGTAGTGCCCTTGCCCCCGTTCCCGCTGCTGTCCCCGTACCTTTACGCATACGTCCTGGGTGAGTTTTGATTGTGATGTCACTCACTCAGCGTAGTGCCCTTGCCCCCCGTTCCCGCTGCTGCCCCTTTACCTTTACGCATACGCCTGGGTGAGTTTTGATTGTGATGTCACTCACTCAGCGTAATGCCTCTTGCCCCCGTTCCCGCTGCTGTTCCTGTACCTTTACGCATACGCCTGGGTGAGTTTTGATTGTGATGTCACTCTCCCAGCGTATTGCCTCTGTTAGTTAGTTTGGACATTTCATCTCCCAGCGTATTGCCTCTGTTAGTTAGTTTGGACATTTCATCTCCCAGCGTAATGCCTCTGTTTTTGGTTCTCACTTAGAATAGTATTTTTGGACTTTACATCTCCCCCTGTGTGTTTGTCACACGAAGATATTATTACTTTGTTCACTTTGTTATTTGGACTGTTCTGCACCTGCTCTGTTTTTTCCCCTTTTGTGCATTAACTATCTCCTCTGTCCTGCAGAGCGGCCCAGATGATTTCCACCAGTCCTCCCAGTTCCTCCCTGTTTCCCAGCCCGCCTCCGCGGGCCTCAGTCCCCTCAGTTCCCTAGTTCTCCCCCTTCTAGTTCCACCTAGTTCCTGTTTCCTAGTTCTCCCCTTTCTAGTTCCACCTAGTTCCTGGTCCCAAGTTCTCCCCTTCTAGTTCCACCTAGTTCCTGTTCCCTAGTTCTCCCCTTTCTAGTTCCACCTAGTTCCTGGTCCCAAGTTCTCCCCTACTAGTTCCACCTAGTTCCTTGTCCCTAGTTCCCCTAGTCCCCGTTTCTCCTGTTCCCTAGCTCTCCTAGTCCCTAGTCCTCTCTCCCTAGTTCTCCTTGTCCCTGGTTTACCTAGTCTCTAGTTCCTCTGTCCCAAGGCGTTCCCTTAACCTTCCCTTAGGCGTTCCCTAACTTTCCCTTTGGCGTTCCCTTTTCCTGCCCGCCTCTTAAAGGCACCTTTCCTTCCCCTCATATTATATTCCTGTATTTGTGATTCTCCCTTAAAGGGACAGTGCCCTTTTCCCTGTATTTCCCTTTTGTTCAATAAATATCTGTTTCTTGGCAAACCATCATACCTGTCTTGTGTTGTGCGATTGGGGTCGGTTACAAACCATAACAGTATCCATATACCGGTCATTATGAAACGATAACAACAGAACTCCAAAGAGATCTCACTTTTGTATATTTCCGGTCCCAGTCCATTGTTTTCCTTTTGATCGTATCAACTGTAGTACACAGTTCCACACTTCAAATTAAGCTTGTTCACAAAAGTAAATTAGTCGTATAAGATCCCCCAAAATTTTGTCTAAAAGATTGGAAAAGTCCCATCTCAACTCACCATGCCTAAAGTTATTTAACAATGCAATCTTCAGTGAACACTAACAAGGACTTTCCCATTTTGCAGCGAAAAGTATTATTACCAACCAAAAAACTGGTAGGATCGTCTTTCCCGGCACTTGTTCCAGGGTTCGAGATGCACAGGCCTGGTTTTGTGCGGCGCTGCAAGGAGGTTCTGGAAAGAAGACCCCAAGTCGGTATGTGGACTGTGAAGAAAAGGGCTATTGTCTACGCCTGGTTGCAGAGTGAGGAATCTTGTTAACCTTTGGAGTCTGGCATTGGATCAGGTTGGCAGAGAGACAGGGCTTGGCACCTGCCGCTTGATATGCCCGGGCAAAGAGAAGTGTGGACAACCTGGTGTCTCGTATACAGAACACATTGCATGCACACACACACACACACACACACACACACACACACACACACACACACACACACACACACACACACACACACACACACACACACACACACACACACACACACACACACACACACACACACACACACACACACACACACACACACACACACACACACACACACACACACACACACACACACACACACACACACACACACACAGGGGTTGGGTAGGTTTACTTTCCAAATGTAAACCGTGAGAGATTACTTGCTTTAAAAAAATGTAATCGCTAAAGTCCTCCACTACAGATTACTTGAGTTCAGTAACGTAATCCAACTACTCTCAGTTACTTTGGGATTCCCCATGGGGAAATTGAATAAGGTAGGTCGTTCAAGGTCTGGAAGAGTCACATCCCTGAAAAGTGAGTGAAATAGCATGTGTAGAGTGCTGTAAGACACTTGACTGATCGGTTTATTCATCTTTTAGAGACGGAGAAGAGAAGCTGAGATGGAGTTTTTTTTTAAATGTATTTATTTAAATTTTTAGTTATTGGACATTGGTACCAAATAAATTACACATCAAACAAGGACATACATGATAAAAAACACAGAGCACAAGAGATGAATAGCCTGTATAACACAATTAAGCTGGTGTTATTTATGTTACCTGCTTATTTGGTCTTCGAACAATGTGGGTGAGTGATTCAAATTGTTTTAATTGTTGAAAACTTTAAAAAGGCTTAATATTTAACGCAAGTATACTGTTTTCTCGTATGAGAACACTTGCTATGCGATTACTATACTAGGAGAAAGAATGAGTTGGAGACCATCACAACACATTACAACACACACACATGATACCTCAGCTCTGAAATGCACCTCCTCATTACATGTCCATGGTATTTTGATGATCATTTCAGTTTTACCATAGTATTGGCCATTGTATAAATAATTTACCATGGTACTGCATATTGCCACGGTACCACTTTTGTACTTAAATAATACCACAGTATAATCCAATTTAAACCATGATACTGATGGTATTTCCATAATGTTTTGGTCGCTAAAATCTCACCAAAAGAGTATGGAAATACCATGATACTTTTTTTGTAAGGGAAGCATGTAGGCCTACTAGGGACCCTGATGTAAACAAGACGAAAGTCTTTCTCTGTCTTTCTCTGCATCCCCTTAACAATTGTATGTATTGAGCTGTACTGTACTGTACCCATTCTGCAATCTGTTAATAAAGTTTTCAATCAATCAATCAATAAATACTGGGAGAAACATAATCATTTTTATGACATGATGTAATGTATGAGCCTAGCAATACATTTTTCTTACTTTTTATTTATTTAAAATTATACAGTAAATCTGCTCTACTGTTTCAAAAGCACAAAAGTGTGAGGTCCAGGGATTGTTTTATAACTGTCAGGCATGTGTATCCAGACTCCCTCATTTTATCATTGATTGACCTGATTCAACTCTCCTGCCCTCCTGTAATACTTACTTGGTAGCTTCCAAAAAATGGGAAGCATTTCAGATCCCATCATTCCTGCTTTGCATCCTCCCTCTCTACCACATGCTCCTCGGTATTGTGCCAACTCCCCTTATGAATCTCTTCCTTTGGCTCCACGCCCAACTCTGTAACTGTGCCCTCAAATGCCCCCTGGCAGTGCCAAAGGCTGGCATGGCACAGAGAACAGCAGGCGGCCCCGCTGGTTGTACCCATGTCCTCACCCCTTCTGACCCCAAAATTAGCACTTGCCAGGGGATTCGCACGCCCAAGGGATCCTCACCAGAATGCAACTACTCGGGGGGCACAGCTCGGATCCCGGGAGGGGGTGCATTATCATGAGGCCAATGGCACAGCACTCTGGTATGGTAGCCTGTGGCGGTGCCACAGCCCAGTCAATGGACCTGGATAAGAACTTCGATGCAGCTGCAACTAGGCCCACAATGGCACAGCGTGGCACAGCGTGGCACTCCTGCGGCGGCCCTTTGTCACAGAGTTTTCTAGGAGAGACTTGGAAGAGACTGACCTAACATGTTATAAAAGAAAGGACAGGAATCTGCATCTTCAAACAGGGCAGCCAGAATTAACTGAACCATGTCATACCATTCTTCCACCATTTATATTATTTTCTTTTGTTTGCTACAAATGGGCACACATATTAACTCATGCAGAACTTGATGATGATTGAAATGTATCTGTTGCGTATTATTTTAGATGCCAAGCACCTAATAGACCAGCAGTGAGTTGAACTCACTTTGACATTTATCTGTCATAGGCTATTCACGTAATTCATTGTCTCTCTAATTTGCACAAGTAACTACTGTATAACCAGCATACTATTACTATGACCACTTGACTAAACAGCAGCATCAGGTTAATCTACTTCAACGTTAAATCATATAAGTCATACACATAGAAGTCTGGTTTTCCATCAATAGCCACAGTTTGGAGGCAGGATACAGCAGCTAAATGTTATTGAAATAGAACAAGTGCAACCAATGTTTGAGGGTGGAACGATGACATGTTGCCTGTTCGCTGTTGCACACTGTTTGCTGTTGCTGTCAGTTTGAACAGCTTCATTGAAACTACTGGAGGCTATTTATTGTTTTCGCGCCGCACTGCCGCAACGCTGTATGGGGATATGTGTCAGGCATGCAAGCACAGATCCCTGTAGATCATACATTCAATGGTTTGGTAGAAAGGCATGGCTCTATGGAATAATGTAACATGTAGGCAATTTTTTTTTACTTGTAAAATGTTAGTATAATAGTTTATAATGGAAGCCTATGAGAAATACAAAGTAGCTAATATAACGCCAAATGAAGCCACTTCGATTCACTGTAGAAACAGTGTTGTTCTGAGGGACTAAGTGACAGCTAAGTGTTTAGTGAAAACCTAATGCAAGCTGACATGAGCACTGTGTGACTAGCAATCATGTGAACAATGTAGCTGGTAAGAAGCCCTTATAAAGTAGGCTCTAAGAGAAGTGATACTGAGCTTATAAAGTAAAATAAATATAGAATATTCTTTTGGCATTTATTGGCATACTTTGGACCAATCCTTTTTTGGATCATCAACTCTGTACTTTTGTTTGTTCTAGTGATGGGAATTACATCTATTTGAAGGGAGCTGGATCTTTTGGCTCTGTTCCTTCCCAAGAGCCAAGAACGGCTCCTCATTATTTTTTTTAGGGGACAGGGGTTACTTGGGTTTATCAGTCTTAAATCAAAATCTTGGATCTTGGTTTATCCGTGGAATAATCACTAGGATAATGATAGGATAAGATTTGGATATGCCCCTGGAAACAAAGCCTCAATTAAAATGTATGTATGATATCCTACACGAGTGTGATTTTAAGTGTTCACCAAAGTTGAACCTATATTAACTCATTGACCGCCGGGGACTAGCCTTATCCTGTTCTAGCCAGGCCACGCTTTAAAGATAGGAGTGCGTCACCTTGTTTCAAGTTTATTTATTAGTTGTCATACAAAAATACAGAGTACTTTTATATAAAATGCTTCTTTCTGTTTTGCTCCAGAGATTGTGCTAGATAAAAATAGATAAGTATAAAATAAGTATAATAAGTATAAAATAGAAGTCAAGTACATAGACAAAAGTGTTCAATGTACATATATACATTGTATTACAATACAATATACAGTACAAGTTAGATACACAAGTTAGGTACAAGGTGTGATGAGGTATGAGTTGTAGTGCAAATTCTTTACCAATCAATATAAAGTGTGTTAGGTGTCTAAAGTGGGTGCTGCAGTGAGTTGTTTGTTTAAAGTGAGTGTGTGCGTGTGGATGTGTGTGCTGTGAGTGTATTTGATGGTTTGTTACATAGTGTTATTGTCATTTAGCATTTAGCATCCTGATGGCCTGGGGATAGAAGCTTCTTCTGAGTCTCTCTGTGCTTGCCATGAGACTCCGGTATCGCTTACCTGACCGCAGCAGTTCAAAGAGGCAGTTGTTTCGGTGGCTGGAGTCTTTGATTATTCTCTTAGCCTTACCCATGCAGCGCTTGTTGTAAATGTTTTGGAGAGTGGGAAGCCCCCCTCCAATTGTACGTTCAGCTGAACGGGCCACTTTCTGTAGTCTGCTACGGTCTTGTGCGGTGCTATTCCCAAACCAGGAGGTGATATTGCCAGTCAGGATGCTCTCTATTGAGCATGAGTAGAAGTTCCTAAGGATCTTCTGACCCACTTGGAACTTCCTTAGGCGCCTAAGGAAGTAGACACGTTGCCGTGCCTTCTTGATAACACTGTCAATGTGTGTGGTCCATGTCAAGTTCTTGGATATGTGGACTCCGAGGTACTTAAAACTGTTAACTCTCTCAACCGGTGCCCCGTCGATGCTGAGGGGGCTGTAGTCCCTGACCCCCGACCTCCTAAAGTCCACAATCATCTCTTTTGTTTTGCTGACGTTCAGGGAGAGGCTGTTCTCCTGACACCATCCTGCCAGAACCTTTACCTCTTCCAGGTAGGCCCTCTCGTCGTTTGCAGAGATCAGGCCCACCACTACTGTGTCGTCAGCAAATTTGATGATTGTGTTGTTGTTCCGCTGTGCCACACTGTCGTGTGTGTACAGGGAGTAGAGGAGGGGACTCAGAACACAGCCCTGGGGGCCCCCTATGTTGAGAGTGATGGATGAGGAGGTGCAGTTGCCTGCTCTCACCACCTGCGGTCAGCCCGTCAGGAAGTCCAAGACCCACTGGCAGAGGTCATAGTTCAAGCCCAGGTCCCTGAGCTTGGCTATGAGTTTGGAGGGGACTATGGTATTGAATGCTGAGCTGTAGTCGATGAATAGCATTCTCACATAGTTCCCCTGCCTCTTGTCCAGGTGTGATGATGCTGTGTGCAGCACATGGGCTATGGCGTCCTCCGTGGACCTGTTGGGGCGATATACAAATTGCAGGGGGTCCAGGTTTATGGGGAGGGAGGAACACATGTAGCCCTTCACTAGCTTCTCAAAGCACTTCATGGCTATGGAGGTGAGAGCTACAGGGCGGTAGTCAAAGGGGGTCAAAGGGGGACAAAGTAGACTACCCTGGTACTTTGATTAATGTATACTCAGTAGATAGTAAATTATAACACTACCTCATGCATACTGCACCTTATGTGACACTGTGAATAATGTGAATATTCCTCAGCTAGTCAGATAGTAAATTATATTGACCATATTGATCAAATTGTTTACACTGCCTGTGTTGTCTTTTACTACCTGTATACTGTGTTGTTTTACTACCTGTACCCCTCCCCCCCTCCCCCCCCCATGCTGCTATGATGCCTGAATTTCCCCAAGGGGATCAATAAAGGAATATCTTATCTTTAAGCAGGCTTGGATTTTTTGGGTACATGAATAATAGTGGACTTCTTCAGACAGGTGGGGATGACAGCCTGTTCTAAGGACAGGTTAAATGTGTCAGTGAATACCGGGGCCAGTTGGTCGGCACAGACTTTTAGGACGCGGCCGGGGATACCGTCCGGTCCTGCTGAATTCCTGATATTCACTTTCTTAAAGGTCCTCCTCACCTCATGTTCTGTTATCCTGAACACTGAGTCTCCATCGGCAGTAACTATCTTCTGTCCAATATGCAATCTAGGGGGGTCCTACTAATCACCCCAAAGTACCCTAAAATACCCCAAAATACCCCAAAGTATACCCCAAAATACCAGAAAATACCCCAAAATACCCCAAAGTATACCCCAAAATACCAGAAAATACCCCAAAGTACCCCAAAGTATACCCCAAAGTACCAGAGAATACCAGAAAATACCCCAAAATACCCCAAAATACCCTAAAATACCCCAAAGTATACCCCAAAATACCAGAAAATACCGGAAGATACCCCAAAATACCCCAAAATACCCTAAAATACCCCAAAGTATACCCCAAAGTACCAGAAAATACCAGAAAATACCCCAAAATACCCCAAAGTATACCCCAAAGTACCAGGAAATACCATAAAATACCCCAAAATACCCCAAAGTACCAGAAAATACCAGACAATACCCCAAAATACCCTAAAATAGCCCAAAGTATACCCCAAAATACCAGAAAATACCAGAAAATACACCAAAATACCCCAAAATACCGTAAAAATACCCCAAAGTATACCCCAAAGTACCAGAAAATAACCCACAATACCCCAAAATACCCTAAAATACCCCAAAGTATACCCCAAAATACCAGAAAATACCCCAAAATACCCCAAAATACCCTAAAATACCCCAAAGTATACCCCAAAGTACCATAAAATACCACAAAATACCCCAAAGTACCCTAAAATACCCCAAAATACCCCAAAATACCCCAAAGTATACCCCAAAATACCAGAAAATACCCCAAAGTACCCCAAAGTACCCCAAAGTATACCCCAAAATACCCCACAGTACCCCACTATTACACACTATTACACACTATTACACTATTACACACTATTACACACTATTACACTATTACACTATTACACACTATTACAGTATTACACTATTACACACTATTACACTATTACACACTAATAGTTTTTCATTTTAGGTATTTTGTGGTACCATGTGGTATATTTCCAGGCACTTTTGGGTATTTTGGGATATGTTGGGGTACTTTGTGGTATTTTGGGGTACTGTGGGATGTTTTGGGGTATACTTTGGGGTACTTTGGGGTTTGTTGGGGTACTTTGGGGTATTTCGGGGTATACTTTGGGGTATTTTGGGGTACTTTGGGGTATTTTCTGGTACTTTGGGGTATACTTTGGGGTATATTAGGGTATTTTGGTGTATTTTCTGGTACTTTGGGGTATACTTTGGGGTATTTTAGGGTATTTGGGGGTATTCTGGGGTACTTTGGGGAATTTTCTGGTACTTTGGGGTATACTTTGGGGTATTTTTAGGGTATTTGGGGGTATTTTCTGGTATTTTCTGGTATTTTGGGGTATACTTTGGGGTATTTGGGGGTATTTTGGGGTATTTTGGGGTATTTTCTGGTACTTTGGGGTATTTTGGGGTATACTTTGGGGTATTTGGGGGTATATTAGGGTACTTTGGGGTATTTTGGGGTATTTTCTGGTACTTTGGGGTATTTTGGGGTATTTTCTGGTACTTTGGGGTATTTTGGGGTATACTTTGGGGTATTTTGGGGTACTTTGGGGTATTTTGGGGTATTTTCTGGTATTTTCTGGTACTTTGGGGTATACTTTGGGGTATTTTGGGGTACTTTGGGGTATTTTGGGTTATTTTCTGGTATTTTCTGGTACTTTGGGGTATACTTTGGGGTATCTTAGGGTATTTTGGGGTATTTTGGGGTATTTTCTGGTACTTTGGGGTATACTTTGGGGTATCTTAGGGTATTTTGGGGTATTTTGGGGTATTTTCTGGTACTTTGGGGTGATTAGTAAGACCCATCTAGGGTCATCTATGGACCTCAGTGAATGTAATCCCAGTGTCAGAAATATTGTGTCTATTACTAGGCTTGCTTAAATTGTGATGAAACAAAGGAGCATATGAATTATTGTGTATTTCATTGATATCAGCTGCTCAGCAGCCCAGCAGCAGATATAAAATAAATACAGAATAACAGAGATTCACTACATATGCTTCCTGCTTCTGCTATGCAAGCTGCTTTTCACTGTCGCTCCGTGTTTTTCTACCTATCGCTACCTTAATGATTTATTATAGCCCTTTCAACTCTAAATACTCTGTATGTTAACTCCCAGTTCCTATGGTACTTCTCCAGAACTGTGAATTTATTTATTTAGATTTATGACCGCAGTACTTCACCGAAAGGACGAGTAGCGAGATCTCTCCGTGGGAGGACCGGCGAGATGAAGAAGTCTCCGTCTTATCAGCTACACACAAAGGACTATGTCGGGCACTGCTGAAGTCGAGGATATTTATGAAAGGCGAGAATACTTCATACTTCATTTTGAGTTTTAACGAGACGGAAGACGACAGTGGTTTTGGTTGTCTGAGTAATAGCACAGCTCCAGGGCAACGGAACTCCCCCGTGTAGGAGAGAGCGACGGAAGCTGCCCCGTTTAGGAGAGAGCGACAGACAGCTCTCCTGTATGATATTTCATAAAGACCCCGGTTGTGAAGTGAGTGACCCACCATCACCACCACCACCACCACCATCACCACCACCACCACCATCACCACCATCATCATCATCACCACCACCACCAGCTAAGTACCTAGCTTAGCTTCAGTTTAGCCTAACCTGAAAAGACAGGAAATAAGGGAATATGCCGGGACTCGGCTCTCCCACAGAATGTACTAATTGCTTGAAGATGCGTATGAAGATTGTAAAGCTGGAGGCTCGGGTTTCTACCCTGTACCAAATACAGCAGAATGAGCAATTCCTTGACTCTATGCTTGAAGCTACTACAAATATAGCCAACAATACCATGATTGAAACCTGGCCTATGCTAGTAGCTACAGAACAGCACCACCCAAAAGACGGTCCTTGGCACAACCAAGGAGCTAGACCAAAGCAGTGGATCACCGTCAAGGAAAAAAAGAGAAAAAAACGAACCAGGACCTCACCCCCGGTACCGCCAAGAAATAGTTTCAACCTACTCTCAGAAACATGCATATCAACACCCAAAGCAAAGAGACATAGAAGCGTGGCTAACAACGCTAACGAAGCAAATAGCGGGCGAAACGGAGCTCACGCTAACGACGCTAATAGCAAGAATACCGGAGCTCACGCTAACACTAGCGAAGCAAACAGCTGGCATGCCGGAGCTCACGCTAATGCTAGCGAAGCTAACAGCCGGCACATCGGAGCACACGCTAACGACGAGACGACGAGGAAAACAGAGCCACTAGCGACACGGCTAGCAAACACGACCCAGACCGAGCGAACGGCTAACAGCGAAGAGACTATCATGCGCCGAGAACGTCGCGGTAGCCAATGCCGAAGGTACGGGACCAGCGTTAACATGCCGGCTATTGAGAAGGCTAACGAGGCTTCACCAAGGCCACAGGACTGTGGAAAGAACCGGCAGACTAGGCCTAGCCCAAAAACAAACGGCCCCAAAACTGTTGGAAAGAAAAATGCTAACCTCACACAGAAAATAGACTGTATACTGATTGGAGATTCCACAACAAGGTATGTGGAGATGGCAAACACAGAAAATATCTGTCTAGACATTACAGCTGTCAAAGAGCTGGCCGAAAAACTTCCAACACTAATCAGATCGGGAATAACAAAAATTGTCATTCACTCTGGATCGTTTGACATCCTGCAAAAGAAGACTGGCACAGAGACTTTGAAAGACGATTTCACACGTTTAATGAACACACTAGACAAACATCAGTCTGTGTACACAAACACTGATGTGTCCATCAGTGGACCAATTGCATGCTTTCGCAGAGGACAGGAAGCATTCAGTCGACTCCTAAATTTTAACGACCTGAAATTCATTGACAACTTCAATGTTTTCTGGAATAACCCAGAACGTTTTCAAAGAAATGGCTTCTTCCCAAATCGCTTAGGTTCAAAGCTCCTATCAGCAAACATGCGTCATGCCTTGATGGCCTCCAAGAATATTAAGCGCATACCAGCACGAGAGATAGTCATGAAGGACACAATCTCACCACGGATTACAGCAGCACAAGACGCCCCCCCCCCGTCCCCGTCCCCCCCATATCACACAAGGCCATCTCGTCTGATCAAATGTCCCCGAAAGCACAGTACAGTCAGTACGGTACAGAATAGCACAATTGCCATGCCATCTCTCAAAACATACAAGTAATCCTAACCAGCCAATGGCATGGTGAAAAATATACACCATCAATGCGTTTACCTGCTATTAACCTCAGGGCCATCACGGTCAAGCCAAAGCAGACCTCCTCTAAAGAAGTCCAACAAATAAAATTAGCTTTCCTAAATGTCAGGTCACTGAATAATAAAACTTTCTTAGTAAATTATCTGATTAAAGAAAATAACTTAGATTGCATCTGCCTAGTAGAGACATGGCTAAATAATGACACAGCTACATCAATAATGATAGAAGCTTGTCCACCAGACTATAACTTTTTTCAAATACCCAGAAAAAATAAAAGGGGCGGAGGAGTTGCAGCAATCTTCTCCTCAAAACTCTTGTTTAGAATCACAGAACTAGGCGAGTTCATGTCAATGGAATATCTTGCCATTGAACTAAAAACAGAATCAACTATTATTGTCACAATATACCGCCCGCCTAGACACTCACCAGTATTTATACAGGAGCTCTCTGAACTGATCTCACTATGTGTTACCGGATATGATAAGGTGATCCTAAATGGAGACCTGAACATCCATTTTAATAAGAAAACAGACTCCAAAACTATGGAACTAAAAAATCTACTGGATAGCTTTGACCTAATACAGCATATAACAAATGCAACTCACCGGCTTGGGAATACACTAGACTTAGTTATAACAACAACTGGGCTAAGCATAACAAATATCTCAATAACTGAATTACCTCTCTCCGACCATCACTGTATATTTTTTTATACTAAAATAACCCTTACTAAAACAAAAAAAGAAATCATAGTTAAAAAGAGGCTCCTAAACGACAAAGCTGAATCAAAGTTCATTGATCTTATCAGACTACATGAACCTGCACACAATCATGACAGCTCTCTAAATGAAATGGTAGAAAATCTCAATGATGCAATGTCATCTATATTAAATTCTGTCGCCCCATTAAAAACGAAAAAGAAGAAAACTAGAGCCTCGCCCTGGTTAAACTATAATACGGTCAACGAAGAAAAAAGGAAATGTCGTGCAGCGGAGCGAAAATGGAGAAAAACAAAAACCACCATATGCTGTGATATATACAAAGATGCTTTAACTGCTTATAATAAAACCATCCGCTTAGCAAGGAAAGATTACTTCTCTAAAATCATTACAGAAAATGCTGGAAACTCCAGAATCCTCTTTTCCACTATTAATGTACTACTCAACACTGCCCCTACACCTCCTCAGTCATCAACGGTTAAGTGTGAAGAACTTGCACTATTCTTTAACAACAAAATAACCTTGATCAGGGCCAGCATTACTCATGATGGAAATAAAGTTGATTGCGGCAAACCGTGCAATGTAACCATGAGAAGTTTCACATGCATCACATTAGATGTACTCTGCAAAACTGCCTCAGAATGTAACTCCTCCACCTCAGACATTGACCCTATACCTACAGCTTTCTTCAAACGGGTATTTAATAGTGTTTCAAGCCCTGTGCTAGATATCATAAACACTTCCCTTAGGACTGGTATTTTCCCGGATGCCTTTAAAACAGCAGTTGTAAAGCCATTACTAAAAAAACCTAACTTGGATAGTAATGAAATGGCAAATTATCGTCCAATATCCAACCTACCATTCATTAGTAAAGTACTTGAAAAGATAGTTTCAGTTCAAATAAATTCCTTTCTTGAAGAAAACAACATCTTAGAAGAATTTCAGTCAGGATTCAGAAAATATCATAGCACTGAAACTGCCCTCACCAAAATAATCAGTGACCTCAGACTAAACTCTGACGAGAATAAGATCTCCATCCTTATCCTGTTAGATCTCAGTGCAGCATTTGATACAATCGATCACAATATTCTAATCGATCGTCTTGAAAACCATGTCGGTTTCTCAGACCATGTGCTAGGCTGGTTTAAAACATACATCAGAGGGAGGAAATTCTATGTTAAACTAGGAGATCACATGTCTGATATATACGACAACAACTATGGAGTTGCACAAGGGAGTTGCTTAGGTCCTTTACTCTTCTCCCTTTACATGTTACCGCTGGGTGATATCATAAGAGAACATAATGTAGATTTCCATAGCTATGCGGATGATACACAACTGTACATATCTGCTGAACCAAATGATACAGCGATTAGCTCCATTACAGACTGCTTACTGGCAATAGATAAATGGATGAGTAAGAACTTCCTGAAACTAAACGAGAACAAAACTGAAATTCTAATTATCGGCTCCAAAACTAAAAAAGAAACATTAATAAAGAACCTGGGGGGACTAACCCCTTGGATCAAATCTGAGGTCACTAGTCTTGGGGTTGTCATAGATTCAGAACTGAACTTCAATTCTCATATTAGCAAAGTGACGAAAACATCGTTCTTCCATCTCAGAAATATAGCAAAAGTACGACCATTTATTAATCAGAACGATGCTGAGAAGCTAATTCATGCATTCATATCTAGCCGGTTAGACTACTGTAATGCACTTTTCACAGGTCTCCCTAAGAAAACCACAGAGAGGCTTCAGCTAATCCAAAACTCTGCAGCCCGACTGCTAACTAGAACCAAAAGGAGAGAGCACATTAGTCCAGTCTTAGCCGCTTTACACTGGCTTCCTGTAACATTTAGAATTGACTTTAAGGTCCTTCTCCTTACATACAAAGCTCTAAATGGACAGGGACCTAGCTACATCGCCAACACTCTAATAAATTACACACCAGCAAGAACACTGCGATCATCAGCTGCTGGACTACTAGAGGCTCCCAGAAGCAGTCAAAAGAGGATCGGTAATGCAGCCTTTATCAACTATGCCCCAAAACTATGGAACAAACTACCCCAAAACATCAGGGAAGCCAACTCGCTAGACATCTTTAAAAGACAGCTTAAAACCTATCTCTTTGCTCAGGCATTTCACTGATAGATATCTGCTACCACCTAGTGGCAAGAGGAAACATCAGGGATATCCTGACACAACTTGTATTTATTCTTACCCTGCCTACTCTTTTACACTGCCTATCAAATTCATGTGTCGGTTATTACACTTTTTACTTCTTACTGATGACTATTTTTTAAACTGAATCATTTTAAACTATTCTTATTATTTGCTATGCTCGCTCATGCCTGTATTTTTTATGTCTGTCGGTTATTGCACTTTTTAATTACTGAATAGAGAGCCTATTAGGATGCTAGATCCTAATGTGAAACACTATGCGTATGGCAGATCAATCAGCATGGATTGTCTGTAAACTTTAATACATGGCAGTTTGGTTTGTTAGAACAGACTGTAATCTTATGCTTATGGCAGATCAATCAGCATGGATTGTCTGTAAACTTTAATACATGGCAGTTTGGTTTGTTAGAACAGACTGTAATCTTCACTTGCTTATGGCAGATCAATCAGCATGGATTGTCTGTAAACTTTCACTTGCTTATGGCAGATCAATCAGCATGGATTGTCTGTAAACTTTATGCATTGTTGTCACTTGCCATATCTTGCTATGCTCGCTCATGCCTGTATTTTTTATGTCCGTTCTATTTTATAATTTTTATCTTATTTTATTTTATTTTTATTTTACTATTTTTAAACTGAATCATTTTAAACTATTTTTACTATTTGTGTTACTGAAAACTGTAAGCGGAGAGCCTATTGGGATGCTAGATCCTAATGTGAAACACTGTGATTCTACCTGTCTATCTTTTTATGCTCGCTTATGCCTGTATTTTTTACTGTTGTGAAGCACTTTGAACTGCAACCTCTGTATGAAAAGTGCTGTACAAATAAAGTTATTATTATTATTATTATTATTATTATTATTATTACATAACCCCCACTGGCATTATAAATGGAATGTACAACTGCAACTTCAAGCAATAAATACACCTAAACCTGGAATCACGACTGGACATCCATCTGTGTGTGTCGCTGTGTCTACTGTGTAGGATCACTCACATACCCTACCTGTAGCATCCTGAATATTCTACTATTATTCAGAAGTGCTAACGTAACATTTTACTTCCCCTGTGTGCACAAAGACATGATAACCAGTGTTTCTCTTTGATATCTTATTATAGAAATACAGGCGATAGTGGAGTGTTGGACTAGTGAAACAGAGAATGACAGAAACTTCAGTAATACCACAGGTTATACTAGAAGTGTACACGGTATACTAGCTTGTAGCTAACGGCTATAGACACTTTGAGTGCACCACTAGGCGAGCGTCGCCGAAGACAGGTGGTAGACATAGCCACCGTGCGTTAGCTATATAGGCGACAGCAGGAGAGTCTACCAAGACCCACAGTTTAGCTGTGTTTAGGTTAGCCTACAGCTTAGGCCGCGCGCCAGCTCATCCCTTCAGGCCCGCAGTGGACGTCTCTTCGACGCAGCCGAGGATGCCTCTTCTCCCAGCAGAGGTCGCCACAACACAGCACGCTCCTCCAGCCCACGCCACTGCCCCAGCTGCCTACCCCGGCCCGCTGGCTGTTATCGCGGGATCGCCCGACGGCCATCTTACCACCCGGACGAGTGGTGGTGAGAGTGGGCCCGCCATCTCGGTTAAGTACAGCGGCACTTTGAGTGCTGAAACAGTATCATACGATTCACTGTGTGGCGCGGGCCTAAGGGCGAAGATAAATATTGTTTGAAATGAACGCTAGGGGTATCCCAACCATTTTAAGCCGGCTTTAGCTAGGACTTTCATTTGGTAACGTGGGCCCACTTTTCATTTTGTTTGAGTGTTATAACGTGCATGTTCGATTATACCATTTCCCATTCAATAAACCCTTTCCTTCCCGTTGTTAAAGTAATGCAACAGTATATGTAAACCCTTAGAGCAGTGGTCGGCAACCTGAGGCCTCGAGGCCGCATGCGGCTCTTTAGCCAATCAGCTGCGGCTCCCTGGCCCCAAAAAAAAATAATTTTTTTTTTTTTTTTTTTTTTTTTTGGGATATCGATGTCGTACTGTGACACTGAAATGAAAAAATATTTCATCAACTAAGATATTTAGTCAACAAAAGGCTTACCTGTATGCCTGATATGTGGTGCGAAATTTGCGAACAATGAAAAATGTACTTTTTATTTTATAGATTTTCCACAAATAAGGGAAGGACTCTAATAGAGCTGCATAGTTCAGGGTTTTATTTCAAAGTAGGTTTACAGATGCAAGTGTTTTTTCTCCTTTTCTGTGTTTTATTTCAGAGTAGGTCTACAGTACACATGGTAGTCTTTTTTCAAAGTGGACTACTTTTATTTTATAAATGTTCCACAAATAAGGGAAGGACTCAAATATACCTGAATAGTTCAGGGTTTTATTTCAAAGTCGGTCTACAGACACCAGTGTTTTGTCTCCTCTTCTGTGTTTTATTTAAAAATAGGTCTACACAGCCAGTATTTTTTCTCCACTTCATAAGAGTTTGAGGTTTTCCTTTGTTATAACAGGTAAAAACAGCAATTAAAAAGTCAAAATCTTTCTTTTTGTTGCTTTATAATCCCATTAATGCAACAACATGTGTGCTATAAGTATAAAGTATAATAAATCGCAAATTTCTTTGGGTATGCAATTGTCAGGCGTTTTATGCTAAATGTGGGGTATGCTTGGGGATATATAAAATGTTATACACTGTGTTATCTTCATTTTAAGGGTAAATAGGTTGTGCGGCTCCCTGAGCATTTTATTTTGTGGGACGGGGGAAAAGTGGCTCTTTTGATAGTAAAGGTTGCTGACCCCTGCCTTAGAGGAAGGTATTGTTACTGATACTAGCCCAGACGTGGGCAACACTTTAGTCTGCAACTTGAATGAGAGCACGTCGTGCCTAAAGTGTATAGCATTGAAGCCAACTGTATTTGTCTGCAACTTGAATGAGAGCACTTGGTGCCTAAGGCGTATAGCATTAAGGCCAACACTTTTATCTGTAACATGAATCTTAATCGACACTAAACAAGTACTGGATGGGAACACTGTGTGTGTGTCGATTACTGAGTCCGTGTATTTAACCCTTTTTGGTCCGGGTAATGCTATGATTATTTAACCATTCCCCACCTACACCCCTATTTCAGGTCTCTACAGGTCATTAAGGAAGGGTACTGCTTTGGGGGAGCGAAAATCATTATTCATCTAACAGTCACCAGGTGTGGGAGGGCTAACGGAGGTACTGGGGGAAGTGAGAGTGTGTGGGGAGCTACTGTTGACTGCCCTGGAGGGCGAGGAGGACCAGAGTACCACTCCCAGGTTAGTAAATCCTGGGCCCCATCCGCTCCTGCTGCCCGACCTCCAGTTTGACGTTCCGGGCCCAAAGACGGGGGTTCAGTTAGATCAGTGGTTCTCAAACTGTGGTACGCGTACCACTAGTGGTACTGCTGGTGGTACTGCTGGTGGTACTTGAAAACATTTACAAAAAAGCGATTTTTTTTCTTTTTTTTTTACAATTTTTTTTTTACATTTTTTTTTTAAACATAACATCAAATTAGACACACAAGCATTAACAGTAAACATCCAGTAAAAAATGTGTTTGCAGTCAGGCCACTGAACTTAGAAGCAGGCCAGGCCAGTGTTTCTGGTTGCGGTGGCGCGATAGTTAGATAACCTAAGTGGGGAACAATCAGGAGATCACTGTGACAGAGAGTAATGCAGTCTAAACAGTCAGAAATCTTTAATTCAACTTCAGCCCTGATCATAACCATTTATTTTTAGATTTTTTTGTAATGTCAGATAAAAAATCTGACATTACAAAAAATCCATCAAAATCTGTGTTGCTGCTAATCATTGACACATGCCTAGCCTGTAACAATCCCCCCCAGAAAAATGTACTTTGCATTTGATATATTGAAAATATTTTACTTTGTGTGTTTTTTTTAACAATAATTTGTGATGCCATCACACAAACTGGCATTTAAATGGTAAACATTAAAAAATGTATTGAATATGTGTTTTCTTTTCTTTTTTACAATAATTTGTGATGCCCATCACAAACACTGGCATTTAAAGGGTAAACATTTTAAAATGCCTGCACCAGAATGCAGGAAATTAAGTTTTTGTAACAAGATAATTGTTACAAAATGTTATTAGGAATACAGTAAACGACAACACCAACACAGACACATGACAAGAAACGAAACAGTGCAGTGGAGGATTAATCAATAAATTACATGCTGTCCTGTTATCCTCCTCCTTCTCCTTCAGCTGAGCCTCCAGCTCCTCGCACCTCTTGGCAGCCAGATATGGACACATGGAACGTAAACACTATTATTAGTACAATACATATGATAGGAGCTGGAGCACATAAGTACACACACACACACACACACACACACACAATCACACGTGCACAAGTACACAAACATAAACACAATGACCATCAGACCATCAGTCCATTAGTACATTAAAACCAGACACTGTCCACAGACTCTTTACATCTTTACTACCGTAGGCTCCATCACCTTGGAACAGATAATACTTGTGCAGGCTCTATCACAACATTATAGAAATATGTGTTTGTTATTAATCAAGCAGGCTTGGATCCCATACATGTAGGTTTAACAATAGATGTTTACAGGCTCAAGACAGTTTTCTGCTCTGTTGTGAGTCCTGTTTGTTTAAACGGAGAAAGATTTTAACCTTGTCTGGCCAACAGTACCACTTTCTGGCCCGTGATTGTCTCTCTCTGGCCTGTGGTTTTGATTGTGACTGGCTGGCTGTATTCCTACTTGTTTGCAGTCCATTTTGCATTTTGTTACAATGTTGCCAACATCTGCGTAGAGCAGGAGATCATAATGAGTTTAGGTCAGATCTAGCCTGGAATAGAGAACAGAATGTCAGACAACGTCACCTCAAACTTCTAACGTCACGGGCAACAACACAGACGGCTATACCGTCATTCATAGTGTAACACCCAACAAGAATGTGAAACAACTTATTAGTATTGTGTTAGAGTTGTTTGATTTCCACTAGCGTAATGTTAGATTGTTATCTGAGAAAGTTACGTAACGTTAGTCTATGTGAGCTGGCTATTAATCTGTAGGCAAAACGGACTGCATATAAACGGCTGATGACTCATAACTTCCTATCACGTTTGAATAATGCTGTAAAGTTAAGTAAAAATGCATTTCAATAGTAATGTATATGAATTAAGAGCTTACCGATTGAGAGCATTGTCAACAGACGAGACGCGATATTTTTCTTCCTCTCATTCTCTCTCTGCCTCTCTCTCACTTTGTCGAGGGCGGAGCTCTTCTTGAATGAATTTTTTTTTTTAAACATAACATCAAATTAGACACACAAGCATTAACAGTAAACATCCAGTAAAAAATTTGTTTGCAGTCAGGCCACTGAACTTAGAAGCAGGCCAGGCCAGTGTTTCTGGTTGCGGTGGCGCGATAGTTAGATAACCTAAGTGGGGAACAACCAGGAGATCACTGTGACAGAGAGTAATGCAGTCTAAACAGTCAGAAATCTTTAATTCAACTTCAGCCCTGATCATAACCATTTATTTTTAGATTTTTTGTAATGTCAGATAAAAAATCTGACATTACAAAAAATCCATCAAAATCTGTGTTGCTGCTAATCATTGACACATGCCTAGCCTGTAACAATCCCCACCAGAAAAATGTACTTTGCATTTGATATATTGAAAATATTTTACTTTGTGTGTTTTTTTTAACAATAATTTGTGATGCCATCACACAAACTGGCATTTAAAGGGTAAACATTAAAAAATGTATTGAATATGTGTTTTCTTTTCTTTTTTACAATAATTTGTGATGCCCATCACAAACACTGGCATTTAAAGGGTAAAAATTTAAAAATGCCTGCTCCAGAATGCAGGAAATTAAGTTTTTGTAACAAGATAATTGTGTGTGTGTGTGTGTGTGTGTGTGTGTGTGTGTGTGTGTGTGTGTGTGTGTGTGTGTGTGTGTGTGTGTGTGTGTGTGTGTGTGTGTGTGTGTGTGTGTGTGTGTGTGTGTGTGTGTGTGTGTGTGTGTGTGTGTGTGTGTGTGTGTGTGTGTGTGTGTGTTGAGAGAATGATGGACAATCGCTTGCTGTGTGAGAGAGAGAGAGAGAGAGAGAGAGAGAGAGAGAGAGAGACAGACAGACAGACAGACAGACAGACAGACAGACAGACAGACAGACAGACAGACAGACAGACAGACAGACAGACAGACAGACAGACAGACAGACAGACAGACAGACAGACAGACAGACAGACAGACAGACAGACAGACAGACAGACAGACAGACAGACAGACAGACAGACAGACAGACAGAGAGAATTAAGTACATTTGCTGAAATACAGTTGTTCTTAATTTTCTCACTTGCTATGTGAGAATGTTAGTTATTATGTTCTCAATGCCCCTTGCATTGTATGAGTTGTGTGGAAGCGTTTGCTAGTTCTAGTGCTATCCCTTTGACATTGTGGCTGTGTCTGACAAAAGTTAACAATACATAATGGTATTAGGAATACATTTGCCTCCTGCGTGAACTGCGCATAGCTGAATAGACTGTATTTTAACGCCGGTCATATGGTGGTACTTGGAGAGCCAGCTACGTTCTCAGGTGGTACTTGATGTAAAAAGTTTGAGAACCACTGAGTTAGATCAAGCTCTACTGCATCCCGCTACCAGGTGGTCGTGTACAACCACTCCCATAAAGCAGGGATAATCCACCCTGCTACTTACCTGTGAGGTAACGTGCAGAATAAAACAGGACATTGGAAGGAGAAAATTTGCCGTTACATACACAATATGCAAATCACAAAAAAGTTTTGAAAATGGAGCATCAGCAGCGTGTATGGATAATTGTTTTACTTGAAATTATCTGGTTGATATGCCTGTGTTCAATCTACAGTATGAACAAAATATTCAGTTTCAGCGAGCATCAAGGCTACGACTTGAAAACAATGTATTCTGCATCTGATTAGAAGACGCGCTGCCTCATTAGAACACATGCTCTGATGAACGCATACAACGACATATTCACCCAACAATCAATCTTCCAAATACGCATCAGGTAAGCTTGGTTAGCTGCTATTTAAGCCTAGGCATGTTTATAATGATAAGCAATTTTTCATAAGCCATAGGACAATTTCACCCTCAGTTCCCTTCATTTGCACCAAAGAGCTGCTCAAAATGATTGGATCGTTTGCAAATGTCACATCACTAGTTTGGTCTGAGTCAATGGATTTGGAACCTATACACCAGGGAGGGGCAACTGGCGGCCCGCGGGCCGCATGCGGCCCTCACCGACGTTCCATGCGGCCCCAGGCCAATAAAAAAAAAAAAAGAAAAAAAAAATTATAATATTTTTTTATTTTTTTTATTTTTTATTTTTTTTGTATTGTATTCGACTAAGAAGAGTTGGCAGTCGACTATGGCTCCTTTCGATCGATTAGTAGACTATTTGACTAATAGGGGTCAGCCCTAGTGTGGACATATTCAACGCTGTTGAAAGTGCCGTGCAGCAATATGGGGGTTTTGATAAACTGTCGGCTGTTGTTACCGATGGAGCACCGGCAATGAAAGGAAAACACACAGGATTCGCCGGGCTTCTAAGGCAGAGTGGCGTTGAGTGTCCAATGCTGCACTGCATTATACATCAGGTAAGTTCGCTAACATATATTGTGGGGCACTATAATGACCAATGCAAGTCGAGTGTAGTCAAATTATATGCGAGAGTCGTTAAATAGTTTTTCTTTTTTTTTATCTGATATAGGAGGCTCTCTGTGCCAAGAAGCTTGACTACTACAGCCGTGTTATGGATTTGGTTACCAAGGTTACCAATCTAATTCGTGGAGGCAACAGGTCACTAAACCATAGAAAGTTTGTCTCCTTTTTGGAAGAGATGGACACTGATTATGGCGACTTGCAGCTACACACAGAAATCCGATGGCTGAGCCGTCGGAAAGTACAGGAGCGACATTGAAACACTGCAAATGCAATTCAATGATCGGTTTGAAGATTTCAACGGCATGCAGTCACGGATAGCGCTGTTTGCCGGCACCCTCACCACTACGGTGTCAGAGCAGCCCCCACCGTTGCAGCTTGAACTGTGCGAGCTACAGTCAGATCCTTTTTTTCAAGCAAAGAGAAATGAGAGGGGAATTTTGTTTTGGAAATTGCTACCTGAGCCCCGCTTCCCACTCCTCAGGGACTTTGCCCTCTCTATGGCCAGTATGTTTGGGAGCACATACATATGTGAGAGCAATTTCTCAAACATGAAGCACATCAAGTCAAAGTAGAGAAACAGGCTGTCGGATGAAACATTATTTCATCTGATGCAGATTGCATGCACAAACATTGAAGTTGACATTCCTGCTATTGTGTGCCAAATGGAGAGACCACAAGTGTCTCATTAAAGACAGGGGGGAGGAGGAGATGATGAAGAGGTGTAGAGGGGGAGAAGGAGATGATGAAGAGGTGTAGAGAGGGGGGAAGAGATGATGAAGAGATGTAGAGAGGGGGGGGAGATGATGGAGAGGTGTAGAGAGGGGACCATTATTATTATTATTATTATTATTATTATTATTATTATTATTATTATTATTATTATTATTATTATTATTATTATTATTATTATTATTATTATTATTATTATTATTATTATTATTATTATTATTATTATTATTATTATTATTATTATTATTATTATTATTATTATTATTATAACCATTATTGACCCACTGTGGGGCGAGGGTGAATGTCATGCCAGTTTGATAAAGGGTCAATGGGAGGCATGTAGTATTGCACTTTACTTTACTTGCACTTTACTTGTTTACTTTTGTAGTGTTCAGATAACACTAATAACACAAACACAAAGCAGCATTCCTGCTGCATTTCACTACAACAGTAAATCAAAAGTGCAATAATAAATGATTTTGTTAAATGTATACACTTTTATCCTGCTACTAAACAAAACATTCCTGAGTGCTTCATATCCATAACATGCATTTCAGTGTTATAATGTTTTGTTTAGTAGCAGGATAAAAGTTTATACATTTAACAAAATCATTTATTATTGCACTTTTGATTTACTGTTGTAGTGAAATGCAGTAGGAATGCTGCTTTGTGTTTGTTGAGCAGTGGGCTTTAAGTTCATACATACATTTATTTTATTAGAAGCCTTAATTATAATTGATAATTTTTGTATATATTTGGGGTTACACAGCAATACTTTTAAATTCAGCTGTTTATAAATTCATAAAGTTGAAATTGCATTACTAAATGCATTTGAAATGGAATAAAAACAAAGTTACAACAAATTATAATTGTTTATATACCTTGTGACTATTAGGGCTATTTGAGTGATGGGGTACTACTGGCGGGACTGCCGATAAACAATGCGGCCCCCCAGATTGATTGTGGACATTTTGTGGCCCTCACCATATACAAAGTTGCCCACCCCTGCTATACACCAAAGGCTGATACGATTATGCAAGGTCTTCTTGTAGAGTACAGAAATATCACTTTTATTCTTACGAAAAGAACAAAAACTCTGGGATTTACTCACTTAATGTATTCTGAGCCTCCCACCTCCAATTAACACATAGAAAAAAGGGTGAAAGTAGGGGATAAGGAACACAACACCTAAATCTTCTTTGACAGTGTAATGCCTGGACTCAAAAGAGCAGGCTGACATACTAAGCTCAGTTAACCCTCCGGTTAAACCTTCAACTATGGATTATGTGTGCTGAAAACAATGGCGGAACAAGCAGAAGGAAAAATATAGCCGATCAGAGGTGACCAGATTGATGTGGTTTCTAGCACCAGATGTATATTGAGTGTTATAATGGGCTTCCTGACACGGCCAGAGCAGCACGCTGCGCTACAGAGGCCACTTGGACAAGTTTTTTCAATACAGAATGTCACCGGACATCTGGCGAAGGATGACGCAGTTCCTTCCTCTGTGCCACATGATGCTCTTACTCACGTGTACACACCTGTACATGAAAGCACACACACACACACACACACACACACACACACACACACACACACACACACACACACACACACACACACACACACACACACACACACACACACACACACACACACACACACACACACACACACACACACACACACACACACACACACACTCTCTCTCTCTCACAGTTAATTTTTTTTAAAGGACAGTCTACTCTCCTTAACCATTTTGATGGTTCTTTTTTTTTATTCACTTTTTCTCCTCCTGTTTTTCTGTGTTTTTCTCCCATCCCAATTTAGTCGTCATGCCAATTCCCCCCTCCCCTTCCTGGTCGTTGCTTGCATGTGCACCCCACTGGTCGGTCTAGGGAGGGTTGATAGATACTATCGCATGTCCCCTCCGATACATGCAGAGTCAGCCAGCCACTTCTTTTCACCTGCCAGCGCGGACTCTCATTGGTGAGGTGTAACGTGTGGGAGGCTCACACTACTCTCACCATCTCCCTTCCTCGCTGTGCAGGCGCCCTGACCGACCTGTAGGAATCGCTGTTTACAACGACCAGATTACCACCCACCGGCTTCCCTCCTGCTGACTCTGCCAATTGAACAAGTATGACGGCCGGCCAAGCCGGAGGCAACGCTGACAGCCGGATTCGATACCAGGTTCTCTCGCGTTGGTGACGAGCGCTTAGTCCGCTGCGCCACCCAGCCACCCCATTTTGATGGTTCTTCAACTGTACACAGTGGAAAATAATGCGAGTAATAAGGCGTGTGACAGACTGAGCGTGTGCAAGGATTTGATCCCACGCACTCACAGCTCTGGTGTAGCAGCAGCTCTCCAGACTGGCCCGCGATGGGCCGTCTGTCTGTGGCCATCGGGGGCAGATTTTGCCAAGACGAGATGAGGCGTGAACGATTTTTCAGAACTTGTGTCAGTGTGTGTCTTGTTATTCACACTGCCAGTATATAATGGGCCAGTGACCCATGATTATTACCCCCCGGCGGGGAGCCACGGGCCAACACAAACACTAGCCGAGTAGCCGTCACTTCTGGATCTGGCTGAAGGAAAAGTATTGTGGTGTGGTGTGTGGGACGAGCAGATAATGTGGGGAGAGGGACGTGTTTGGTGTCACTGGATTCTCAGATTTTGCTGTCAGGAGAAGGACTGAGAAAGTCAACAGAGGCTATTGAGTTAGAACATTGACACAACTGAATGCTGACGGGTGATCTGTGAAATGATGAAGAGTGATTTTGTGACCAATCAAACACAAATGTGCCATTATACAGTGAGGTGCTTTTCTTTTATGCTTGCAAGCCACCACCAGGGGACAGTGGCTGTAAGTGAGTAAGGGAGGGAGTGAGTGACATATCTTAAAATGTGAGAACGTCATGTAAAACTAATTTAAACTTAATTCAACTACATGGAAGATACTAGTCACCATGAACATGGTCATGACCTTCTTCAAACTAACAGACTGAAAGTGCCTCTAGATCAGGCCAGTGTCAGATTCAGATTCAGATTCCTTTATTGAGCCATTTGTGTAAAAACACATTGGTAATTGTTGCAGCAATACAGTGTATGTATTTTCTTTTCTTTTTTCACAGTAAACGACAACACCAACACAGACACATGACAAGAAACGAAACAGTGCAGTGGAGGATTAATCAATAAATTACATACTGTCCTGTTATCCTCCTCCTTCTCCTTCAGCTGAGCCTCCAGCTCCTTGCACCTCTTGGCAGCCAGATATGGACACATGGAACGTAAACACTATTATTAGTACAATACATATGATAGGAGCTGGAGCACATAAATACACACACACACACACACACACACACACACAATCACACATGCACAAGTACACAAACATAAACACAATGACCATCAGACCATCAGTCCATTAGTACATTAAAACCAGACACTGTCCACAGACTCTTTACATCTTTACTACCGTAGGCTCCATCACATTGGAACAGATAATACTTGTGCAGGCTCTATCACAACATTATAGAAATATGTGTTTGTTATTAATCAAGCAGGCTTGGATCCCATACATGTAGGTTTAACAATAGATGTTTACAGGCTCAAGACAGTTTTCTGCTCTGTTGTGAGTCATGTTTGTTTAAACGGAGAAAGATTTTAACCTTGTCTGGCCAACAGTACCACTTTCTGGCCCGTGATTGTCTCTCTCTGGCCTGTGGTTTTGATTGTGACTGGCTGGCTGTATTCCTACTTGTTTGCAGTCCATTTTGCATTTTGTTACAATGTTGCCAACATCTGCATAGAGCAGGAGATCATAATGAGTTTAGGTCAGATCTAGCCTGGAATAGAGAACAGAATGTCAGACAACGTCACCTCAAACTTCTAACGTCACGGGCAACAACACAGACGGCTATACCGTCATTCATAGTGTAACACCCAACAAGAATGTGAAACAACTTATTAGTATTGTGTTAGAGTTGTTTGATTTCCACTAGCGTAATGTTAGATTGCTATCTGAGAAAGTTACGTAACGTTAGTCTATGTGAGCTGGCTATTAATCTGTAGGCAAAACGGACTGCATATAAACGGCTGATGACTCATAACTTCCTATCACGTTTGAATAATGCTGTAAAGTTAAGTAAAAATGCATTTCAATAGTAATGTATATGAATTAAGAGCTTACCGATTGAGAGCATTGTCAACAGACGAGACGCGATATTTTTCTTCCTCTCATTCTCTCTCTGCCTCTCTCTCACTTTGTAGAGGGCGGAGCTCTTCTTGAATGAACAGAAAGCAGGCACCTCGGCACGTTGTCACCAGCTGTATGAGAGCGCCCCCGCTGGTCATTGTTACCGTTAATACGGTGCCCAAACGGCCCCCAAACAGTGGTTCCATGACTTCTTCCGGCTTTATCTGTATATATATAAAGTGAAGAGTGCAGAGTTCCAGTACGGACTAGTGCAGTGCAGTCAGTGTCATTGTGCCAGTGTCATTTGGGGGCAGAGGGGGGGGGGGGGACCTGAGGCATTGATCAGCCTGGCGGCTGAGGGGAAGAAGCTCAGTCTGTGACGAGCTTTCACAGCCTTTGGGATCCTCAGCCTTCTCCCAGAGGGGAGTAGGGTGAAGAGGCTGTGACCGGGGTGGGATGGGTCGGCCATGATCTTTCTCGCCCTCTTCAGCGCCCTGGAGTCGTGCAGGGACCTGAGGGAGGGCAGGGGACAGCCGATCACCCTCTCCGCGGAGCGAATCACCCGCTGCAGCTTGGCGAGATCTTTTGCCGCAGTATATTGCGGTATGTGATGATGACACGATACAAATAATTATTTGTATTTTCAGGCTGTATAGGCGCAGATACAGCCTGAAAATACAAATAATTATTACTCTTGTCGTGTCATCATCACATACCGCAATATACTGAGCACACATTAGGAACAAATGTAACGTTAGCGCCCACCACATCAAGTACGTCTACACAACATATAAGAGTAGTTTGTAGGTCGGAAATGATGGAATAGATTTACCAACAAAAAAGGTGTTTAACCTGCTCATACCTTATTAAAAGCGTGGGGCAGGAGCAGCACGGATAACTTGGTTCTGCATGTATCGTGCTTCCATTCAAACAGACGGCAACACACGTGACGTCAAGTCTCACTCACGTGTGACTTCCTCTCTAGATACTCTTTAATCCCTGGCCAGGGTACTCCTGGGTCCTAGTGCCCCCCCAGTTACACTATGTCATGTACATGTATTTTTTATGTTAATAAAATTGCATTTATCTTTAGTCCTAATTCTGTCACTGTTTGATGTCACAAATAAGGGTGTATCCGAAAGCTGTCTACAACATTTGTAACAGGTGATGAAAAAGTAAACAAATAATTAACTGTATTAAACATTTGTTAATGATGAATAGGCTTCACTTCAGATTAGGGCACACAATAGCATCTGCAAATGATTTATAGATGTTTTATGAATGTCTTAACAAATGATTTGTTGAACATGAACAAATAAATGAAGGTACAGTATAGTCGTTTTTTCATATCCATTTTTCAAAGCGTCTACAAATGTGTTACTACACATTAAACAACATTATTTAATGATGAACAAATCAAGTACAAACAATGTTGATAATGAGTTATAAATAATGTAGAACTAATTTGTAAATGTTATACAAATATAGTTATAAATGATTTAATAATAATTTACGAATGTATATAAATGATTTGTTCATGATTAGTCCATTATCTACAAACACCTTATAAATGTATTATAACAGGGTGTTATTATAAAGTGCTACCTTACGTTGTGCTAATACCCAGGTTTTTACGAATAAGAATGAGAGTTCTTACTGATGCTATAAGCTGCATTTTTTTAATAAAAAGTAAAAACCTTAAAACCACCCAAGTCTATGTCTTGGCTAAGGCAGGCTGAGATTGATCCATAAGACCCTAACATGTTAGAACCTGCCCCTCAGGCTATAACGCGCTCTGCTCAACCTGCCAACATCATTCTAGTATATAAATTATAATCACTCTTATTCACACAACCCTACCATTTTACTTAATTTCAAATGTGCATTCTTCTTACTGATGTTATATTGTATATAACCCACCTTGCTGGTCATGTGGACGACGTCTCTATGTGGAACCTGCTGACTCAACAAGGAAAAGCAACAGCAGGGACTTTAACAATCATAAAGACTCTTAACCCCTTAAGACATTTATTTCACGTCACAAATAGATCAATACAGTCTGTATTAAGTAATGTTGTGTTTATTTTTCAAATGTAGCCAAGAGCAAAGACCCTACCCCTATCAAAACAGCAGTCAAAGTGTATATTTTCAGCACTATGTTTGTTTACCAATGATTTTAAGTGTTATTAGCTAAATATGAGCTTGTAAAAAATCTCTGCGCATTGCACCGGAAAACGGATGATTTAGACGCGAGGAAATTAAGCCGGCATGAAGTCATTGTAGTCCTAAGAAAGAGGAGACCCAGGGCTTTTGATGGACGTGGACATTTCTAGACAGTCAAAAATGGCAGAGCTATGGACATTATACGAAAGTAACTGTACTTACAGTACCGACCTGTAGGAGTCGCTGTCCACAACGTCCGATCCCCACCCACCGGCTTTCCCACCCCCTAATACTGCCAATTGTATTAGTATGAACGACCAGCCAAACCGGTGCGCCTTGCCCACTGCGCCACTTAGCCGCCCATCACAACATACAGATATAAGAATCTAATCTAATCATCTAAACTAATCTAATCATGACAATTAAGACATACAGATATACACTCTTTGTAGTGCAAATAAAACAAAAAAACAGATGTGTCGTGTGTGTCTCTCACTCTCTTTCTGTATCTCTCTAGTTCTCTTTCTCTCTCTGAGCACCTGAATACTGTGCTATTAAACCAGGAAGTGCAGCACTATGTTGATAAGGCTGTCAGCAGTAGAGCCTCCACTACTGTAGTGCCCTGCGCTGCAACACAACAAACACAAGAGTGAACAAAAAACACTCATGGACCCGACTCTCGTTGACTGACTCGCTTGTGTTGTTCGTTGGATTAGTTTTGGATTATCTGGGCTTGCCAAACAAACGATCTCTCGTTGACTGACTCGCTTGTGTTTTCGTTGTGTGTCCGACTCTGCATGCTTTCGAACACCCGCCCAACTCTACCTCTGATTGGCTTACCATGAAATTGTACTCAACCTCAGCCAATCGTCAGCATGTATGCGGTTGTCTCGCGCACTGCCCACTAACCAAGGAAGAACAGTTAAAAAAAACGATTGCCTCTCGGCGCAGAGATCTAGTTGGTCTGATGAAAAAAACTGCTTCAATCATAGTAACACGCCGCATTTTTGGGCAGTAACGGTAACAGCGTTATTAAGATTGGAAGAGTAATCCGTTAGATTACTTGTTACTGATGTCATGAACCAAGCTCAAGATACAGACAAAAACAAGGGAGACCACACAAGTACTTAAGGTTTTTAAAGAAAAGTAATTTAATTATGCTATTAAACTATGTACAAACAAAATAAATTAAAGAATGAATGGATCAGTAATATCAGTAATGTAGTGAGTGCATGAGTGAGTCAGTGTGTGTAAATGATAATATGAGAAACAACCAAACCAAATTTAAACAAACAAAATGTCAGGACCAGCTTGGAGGAGAGACAGACAGACAATGGAGAAGCCAGGCCTTTTACATAGGTGTGCCTCCTCCTCCTGACACACCTGCACTGTCTGATTGTCAGGCTGTGGATGACAAGACAGGTTAATGGAGATATCCAGTTATATCCCTAAGTCAACCTGTAGGAGAGGGATGGGGTTGTCACAGTGGCGGCGGGGGGGAGGGGCTAGCAGCCCCCTCTGAAAAAGGCTTAGCCCCCTCTAAGCCCCCCCCTCCCAGTTATGTTTTTTATTTTATTTATATATAAAATACATTACGAATTCCGTTATATTGGACATTTGTATTAATTATATCAAGCGAAGAACTGAGAAATTTGGCAGAGAGAGACGGCAACATTATCGTGGGTTTGCGTGATGAGTATCTCCACCTCTTTTATTGTGAAGCTGTATCTATCTACCGGCAGTCATCAAAAGCATGTCTGTCACTATAGCCAATTGAAATGCTAGAAATGGTCACGTGGACTGGGAGAACCAATGGAATAGTCCCACCGGGCCGCATGTATATTTCCCTAACGCACTTTCACTTCCGCGTTCGAGATGCGTGCGAGTTAAAAAAACAAAACAAACATCTTTGGATAGAACGGGGAAATATAACGCTTCTTTTAATAAACAGGAGCCATACTTAAAATACGGGTTTATCGCAACAGGTCGGTGATTCTTGCGTGCCGAGCCGACGTCCTCTCTGCATAATATGTGGCGACAACAACAACAACAACAACAACAACAACAACAACAACAACAACAACAACAACAACAACGAGGCAATGAAGTTGGCAGATAAAGTAGCTGCTGCATTCAACGCCAATCTGGAATTGGAGGGCGGCGAGTGGATATGTGACATGTTTCAAACATTAGCAGGTATTTTGGAGGACTTAACAACAAACAAGGTATGGTGAGTCGTGTTTTCATGCATTCTGATCTGTTCGTCACCCGCTGTGGTGATCTGCAACAGCTGATCTGCTGTTCATGAATGAATGAATGAATGAATGAATGAATGAATGAATGAATGAATGAATGAATGAATGAATGAATGAATGAATGAATGAATGAATGAATGAAAACTTTATTTAACAGATTGCAGAATGGGTACAATACAGTACGGCGCAATACACACAATTGTTAAGGGGATGCAGACCAGAGAAAAACGTTTGTCTTTTTTCAATATCAGTATATTAAATTAGCCATTGTTTTTGATCCTGGCCCGCCAAGCAACGGCTTGTGGAAAATCTGGCCCGTGGCCAAACCTAATAGCCGACCCCTAGCCTATATTAGCCGTTATTTTGTTGGTTGCATTAAAATTCATTAGCACCTGCTATAAACAATTCAGCCCCCCCAAAGCTCCCCCGAGGCCAATTCTCTGGCGCCGCTACTGGGTTGTCACACTGAAAAAAGTAATGCCGTTATTTAAAACGCCGTTATTCCCATCACTGACCATGAGGCCAGATGACACAGAACTTCACAGGCGTCCTTTCCTTGTAAGGCAAACATATTTGTCAACTTTGGTGGAAATCGGACAGCACGTTCACAAGTAACGAATCACTTCCTTTTTACCATGCATTTTTCCAAGATGTTATTGACAGTCATAGTCCCCAGATTCCACACAGCAAGTTTGGTGAAAATCAAGTGAACAGGTTAGGGTGAGTAGGGGGGGGGGGAATTATATATATATATATATATATTATATATATATATATATATATATATATATATATATATATATATATATATATATATATATATATATATATATATATATATATATATATATATATATATATATATATATATATATATATATATATTAGAGCTGGGCCGTTAACGGCGTTAACGTGCTGCGTTATCGCGAGACTAGTATCGCGCGATAATATAATTGACGCCGTTAATCTTTTTCACAACGTTGGGTCTGTATTGTCCTTAAATACTTGCCGTAGTTCCCAGCTGTGGTACCAGGAAGTGATTGCACTACCGGAGCTGTAGTCAGAATAATGTGTTAAACTAAAGTAGTGGTCCGGTAATCATTGTTATACAGGTGAGGTTAAGAAGTCCTCAGGATATAACACAATTCGGCGATGAGGACGTCTGAATCTGCACAATGCAAGAAAAAAGAAGTCCGTTGCAAGCTTTGTTTACATTATTAACGACGCGAGTTAGCATGTTAGCTCACGTTACTCGGGTGGCACTGGGAAACATCTACAAGAGGAGGAAATCCACTTTACACACTAAAGGAAGGATCGACTGGACTATCGTGAGTGTTTACAACAGAAATGGCTTGGGTTATTGGAAATATTGGACCGTTTGATGACAATCTGGAGCAATATGAAATGAAAATGGGAGACCCTGATGTTAGCATGTTAGCTCACGTGACTCGGGCGGCACTTGAAAACATCTACAAGAGGAGGAAATCCACTTTACACACTAAAGGAAGGATCGACTGGACTATCGTGAGTGTTTACAACAGAAATGGCTTGGGTTATTGGAAATATTGGACCGTTTGATGACAATGTGGAGCAATATGAATGAAATGAAAATGGGAGACCCTGATGTAAACAAGACAAACGTCTTTCCTGGTCTGCATCTCCTTAACAATTGTGTGTATTGAGCTGTACTCCGACTGTAGTAGCTGTTCAGTGTTCTCTTGGATGTGGACCTGAGACAGTAGTAGCTGTTCAGTGTTCTCTTGGATGTGGACCTGAGACAGTAGCTGTTCAGTGTTCTCTTGGAGGTGGGCCTGAGACTGTAGTAGCTGTTCAGTGTTCTCTTGGAGGTGGGCCTGAGACTGTAGTAGCTGTTCAGTGTTCTCTTGGATGTGGACCTGAGACAGTAGCTGTTCAGTGTTCTCTTGGAGGTGGACCTGAGACTGTAGTAGCTGTTCAGTGTTCTCTTGGATGTGGACCTGAGACTGTAGTAGCTGTTCAGTGTTCTCTTGGATGTGGACCTGAGACTGTAGCTGTTCAGTGTTCTCTTGGATGTGGACCTGAGACTGTAGTAGCTGTTCGGTGTTCTCTTGGATGTGGACCTGAGACTGTAGTAGCTGTTCGGTGTTCTCTTGGATGTGGACCTGAGACTGTAGTAGCTGCTCAGTGTTCTCTTGGATGTGGACCTGAGACTGTAGTAGCTGTTCAGTGTTCTCTTGGAGGTGGACCTGAGACTGTAGTAGCTGTTCATTGTTCTCTTGGAGGTGGACCTGAGACTGTAGTAGCTGTTCAGTGTTCTCTTCATTCATGGAACCGTTACACTGAGCTTGCACTGAATTTGTTGAGAAACCTGCTTCTGCAGCAGTCTGTGTGTGAGCAACCAGTCAGCAGCATTGTGAATTCAGAGATTCACTAAAAGACACATTGAGAGACAGGTTTGTGTGTGGATTAAGAAATGAAGGTGCACAGAAGAAACTACTGACAGAGAGTGATTTGACACTGGAGAGAGCTGTCAATATCAGTGTAACAATGTTAATGGCATCAAAGGAAGGGCACAGACAATTACGATAAATCTGGTTTTAAAAGAAACACTGGAAATTACAAAAAGAAGAGACCTGTTCATGCTGTTGAACAAGGAGATAGAACAGCTAGTGACTCCTCAGATGAAGAGGAGAGGATAAATCTCCTCCTCCTGTCATTATTTGGGTAGAACACACATTTTGAATGCATTTGGCAGACACTTTTTTTTTTTTGAGCCATTTTAATCTAGATTAATCTAGATTAATTCCAGGATTGCAGGTAGATTAATCTAGATTAAAAAATGTAATCTATGCCCAGCGCTAATATATATATATATTATATATGAAATGGCATACATTTCAATATGGCAAAATGTATAGATCCGTATGGCAAATGTGTTGTCCATGAGTAGAAACATCTATGGATATCGGTTTCATGATTGTATGACTAACGGAGCAGGATCCATAATATCCCTGTGTCGTTGTAAATATGTATCACTTATGGCAGCACCAGAGGAAAGGTCCTGGGGTCACCTGGGGTCCAGGCTTCCTCCTCTAGAGGCCATGAACGTGCACAGCTAAATCTAGGACAATCTGGCCATTACCTTTCAAGACATCTTGTTCAGACAGACAGATGGGGCTGAAAACATAACATCCTTGGTGGAGGTAATGATACATGTATTGTAGTAGTTCCTGTCAATAGAACAAAATTCTGGTGCAGCAGCTCCTTGTGCTTAACAACCCTCTGCTAAAGGTCACAGAGAGCCTGTTTGTGTCTCAGTTGAGAGGGATCTTCTTCCTTAAAAACCTGTTCCACCCCTCTGGGTCGGTACCGACCCCTTTTGCCATTATGATCATAGATCCATATTTTTATCATTTGCAATTTTAAAATCAACCGTTTTCAAGTATTACCATCACAAACATGTCACAAAAGCATGTAGAATGTAAAACGTTAGGTTGGCAATAGGTTAGCAATAGGTTATAAGTGGCATAATATGGTTTTACCTTCTCGTTTTGAAGAAGTTTAATCCGAGCCGGCGACCATTTTGGAAATAGAAAAATTGTAGTTTCTTTGCGGCCATTTTGTCGACGGCATTCATAGGTGTAGAACCATAGATATCTATAGAACACTAGATAGCTTAAGGCGGAGTCACCAGCGTCACTGAACCGCCGCCATCTTGCTCCAGTTAGCCTTGAGTGAGAGTGAGTGAGCTGCACAGACAAAAAAAAATTTAAAGATGTTTTTTTTTACACACCGCTTGAATCATAGCCACGTTAATAATGCTTGTAATAAACCAAACCGTTTGTAAATCCGTCAATATTTCAGCGAGTTATGAGTATTTTTGTCTGTGCAGCTCACTCGCTCTCACTCAAGGCTAACTGGAGCAAGATGGCGGCGGTTCAGTGACGTCGCTCTCCATTGGCCGGCAGCGCGGGCAGCGTGTTGCTTTTTAACAGCGGAGGAGTGCAAGAATGTGACAATGTGACCATGTGACCGCGGCAGCGCGAGAGAGCGGCAGTGCGGAAATAGGCTGTCTATTGCCATTCTCTAAGACAAACGCTAACCTTAACCAGCTCCTTAACAACGCCTAAACTTAACCTTTCTAACCTTAACCAACTCCGAAACAATGCCTAACCTTAACCTTAACCTTAACCATGCCTAACCTTAACCGACGAAAGAATACACGTAAAAAAAATAAAAATAAATAAAATGTATGGGATTCGAACTTGAAACCAACGGACAGCAGGAGCACAGGACCGCCGCGCTGCCAGGTGAGCTAAGCTTCAAATGAGAATCATGGCGGTTTACGGCAAAATAATGCCGCAAGCTCTGCCGCTCTGCGGTTGCCGCGCCTGCTGCGGGGCGTGTCGCAGCCAATCAGGGAAAACGCGGAAGCATTCGGCGCACTCCTTCGCTGTTAATAAGCAATAGGCGCGCGGGCAAGCTATCTAGTGTTCTATATATATCTATGTGTAGAACAGCGTTGACATTTTTCAAAACTACATTTCCCTTCAAGTTCTAAGGGGGTTCAAAGTTCAGAGTTGAATTATGGAATATGTCAATAACTGTTATTATTCTTGATAATAAGCCACAAAAGGTAACGATTTGACAAATATTGAAACGCAGTTAGTTTCTCCTCCCTATTGTGAGCATATAGGAACAACTAGATCTGAAATTCGTTTCAAAATTGTTGCACTGTGAGAAAAATAAAAAAGTACAGTCGAGTACAGTAGATATTATTATCTGTTATTATGCATGCCTGGTGATACTAAATCCAAATTGAACTCGGGCATTTGAAAGATACTATATATATATATATATATATATATATATATATATATATATATATATATATATATATATATATATATATATATAAATGTGCGAATTGGCTATAATAAGGTAATGTATAAGCATATATTCTATATTCTATAATAATATTTCAAATTGCATTGGTCCGGATGGGAGAATTCAGTACTGTATATACAGAACCTTCGGTTTTATCATCTTCCCTTTATTAATTTCCTTAGATCTTTTGTACACATGACCTCAAGAGGGTACTGAACGAGGTCAGTGGCAGTTTTTTAAGTCTGGTCATTATTATCATGGTGTCAAAGATGAAAACAAAAATCATAATTCATATTTTCCTTTGTTTCATCACAATTTAAGCAAGCCTAGTAATAGACACAATATTTCTGACACTGAGAATACATTCATTGAGGTCCATAGATGTACCTAGATACCAAGAATATGCAAATAGCGCTTGGCGCGGTTCCGTGTCAGAATCCAGGGTGAGTCTACACATCTACTTGACGTGAAATCAGGGAAGAGTGACCAAAACCAACATCCTCCAGAAGGAGGAACGAAGAGAAGCAGGCAAAAATGAAAAGGATTACGACAGGGAAGGCTTCTGAACCAGGGCCACTAGTATAGTGTGGAGATAAGCAAGATGATGATACAAATAATAATAATAATAATAATAATAATAATAATAATAATAATAATAATAATAATAATAATAATAATAATAATAATAATAATAATAATAATAATAATAATAATAATAATAATAATAATAATAATAATAATAATAATAATAATAATAATAATAATAATGATAATAATAATAATAAAATAATACTGTAGTTCAAGTTTCAAGTTGAAGTTTATTATTTGTCACAACAAAATACAGAATACTTTATGATGAAATGCTTGTTTCTGTATGAGCCCCTGAGAGTGTGCTACATACAGTAAAAAGAAAGTAAGTAAAAAGTAAGTGAAGTCAATATACGTATACAATATACAATACAGAGTAAAATGAGTAACAGTGAGGTACAATGCAGAGGTATACAACTTAGGGTAGGGTGCAAATGAGGTATGAATGTAGTGCAAATCTCTTTAATAATAGATACATAGGCTATAAAGTGTGGTAAAGTGTCTAAAGTGAATAAAGTGAGTGGTAAGGTGAGTGTTTGTTTAAAGTGAGTGTGTACATGTGGATGTGTGTGCAGTGTCTGTTAGATGATGGGTTGTTACATAGTGTCATTGCCATTGAGCATCCTGATGACCTGGGGATAGAAGCTCCTTCTGAGTCTCTCTGTACTGGCCATGAGACTCCGGTAGTGCTTGCCTGACCGCAGCAGTTCAAAGAGGCAGTTGTTTGGGTGACTAGAGTCTTCTTAGCCTATTCTCTTAGCCTTGGCCCTGCAATGCTTGTTATAAATGTCCTGGAGAGTGGGAAGCTCACCTCCAATTGTGCGCTCGGCTGAACGAGCCACTCTCTGTAGTCTGCTGCGGTCTTGTGCGGTGCTATTCCGAAACCAGGAGGTGATGTTACCAGTCAGGATGCTCTCTATTGTGTACGAGTAGAAGTTCTTGAGGATCTTCTGACTCACTTTGAACTTCCCTAGGCGCCTAAGGAAGTAGAGGCGTTGCCGTGCCTTCTTAACTACACTGTCAATGTGTGTGGTCCATGTCAAGTCCTCGGATATGTAGACTCTGAGGTACTTAAAACTGCTCACTCTCTCAACCGGTGCCCCGTCGATGCTGAGGGGGCTGTAGACCACAATCATCTCTATATAATACACAATATATTTATATAGTGCTTTTTACAGTTCTCAAAGACGCTTTACAGTGTCAAAAAAAAGAAAAAAAGAACAGCGAAACTAAACCAAACTAAACAACTATGGGTCAAAATCAAGAGTGAAAAGGTGGGTTGTGAGACTGTTTTAAAGGACGTAGGGTGTTGGCGTTGCAGATGTGGCTGGGGAGGTCATTCCAGAGGGAGGGGGCAGCTGCAGCAAAGGCGCTGTCACCCCCGGTCTGGAGCTTGGTGCTGATGGGTAGTAAAAGGTTGCCGTGATCTGGAACAGCAGCTAACCTGGGGGAAACTGTTTCAGTGTTGTAATGGATGATGACATTAGACTTTAAATAGACCTCTCATGGGTGACCTATTTTGTCTGCTTTCTCGCTAGTAAAAAATGGCCTTGAACTGTTAGCATTGCAGATCAGGTAAATGACATCCGGTCATTTAGAGTTAGCAATGTGGCTCCTAAAATTAGGCTAGTTAACAAAACATATAATTCTCCTGTAAAACAACATCTTTTAATTAGCTAAAAAGCTAAATTACTGGTCAACGGAAAAGGGGCATCAAAGAAGAATATCTGCACACTGTAGGGCGCTATATCATGATTGCAACTTCTTTGATGCAACTTCAACATTTTGTATCCTGCAACCGTGCAAACGGGAACACCATTCATTTTCACCATAGGCGGGGGGGGGGGGGGGGGGGGGGGGACCCGGGGTTTGTCAAAATTACGACAACGCGTGAAAGGTCTATTGACGCACTCTTTGTAAAGTAGAGGCACAGAGGAGCAGCAGTAACCACATGTTCACACGACAAACGCATCATGAAATGAGTCACCGGGAACCCATTTATTTTCTAAGACCTGAGAAAGGTCAGCCAAGGCGGTCGCTCATTTCCTCTCCTTTTGTCAGTGACAAAAGATTGGCCACAGCTCAACTTTTGGTGGCGACATCGTCTGTCACCAGCCGATCACGTACAGTCCGTTCCCACCTATCGTTGTAACACTATTGGCACTACAGCTACTGTAGCTCAAACAGGCCATCAGACTAGACTACACAGTAGCTTGGTAATGTGTTTGCTACTGGTCTCAAAGAAGGGTGAGGTTGTAGAGAAGCAACAAGCAGTAGCTGCCTAGGCCTGCCGCGATAAGCAATAAATGGATTAATCGGTGCGATAATTAAAATGAATGCAATGATTTTGACGGGCGCGATTAATTGCTATTTGCGCGTTTGTTTTAATGAGGCGGAACCAGTACCCCTTGTCAGTCACTCTCCGTGTGGGGGGCCGCTGGCCTTACTACAGAGTACAGCACGGGAGCTCCGTGGGGCACTAGCAACGCCACATACATTTCTCAATAGTGTTGCTCCTTTTAACCAACTAGCGTTCTTTGTAGTGTAGCTGTTTTTAGACCCAAGTAGTTACTCGCTACTGCCCGGAGAAACTGGACTGCTAAATAAAGATTAAAGATCTAGCGTTGATGCTATCAACATTAGCTAAATAGCTAACAAACAATGTATAGCATAGCTACAACACAGAATAACGTTAATACAATTACATGCATCATTGTTTACAATGAACGGGTGGGGCTAGTCAAAGGACTGGACACGGGGACAAGTTAAACATGAATTAATTTATTATAACAGGTAGTTTCGAGTCGTGCCTACGCACCACAGGGCTACTATTTTAATATATACGGCTTTGACGCTTCCTCCTCATCGTTGATTGCCTGTAGTAGCTGCATCTAACGTTAGTAGCTAACGTTAAAACTAACCTAAAGTTAGTTGTTCACCAACAATCTCAACATTTGTTTTATCATAGCTCAAAAACACAGAACCGAGGCGGTTAGGTGGCCGAGCGGAGATTGCGTTCGTCACCAACACCGGAGCTGTGAGCTGGATTCGCCTGTTCGAATCCAGCTCACAGCTCCGGGGTTGTCACCAGCTTGGCTGGCCGTCCACACTAATACAATTGGCTGTATTAGAGGGTGGGAGAAGCTGGCAGGGTGGGTCCGGGTCGTTGTAAACAGCGACTCCTACAGTTCGGTCGGGGCGCCTGGTAAGCGGGGATAGGACTTAACTCTTTCAGTGCCACTCACGAGATTTCTCGTGTTTTTTTATAGGTGGTTGCTAGCAGGGGCGTATCTAGACCCAGCACTTCAGTAGGGCACAGAAGGGCACCAACAACTACAAAGCGGGAGCGCGTAGCGCGACCGCGGAAAAAATTTGGCCGGTTTTGGCCGGTTTGTGGGCGAAAATGGGTGGATTTTGTAACTATTTTTTTTTAACTTTATTTCGGTTTTATGGTTAGGTTAGGGTTATGTTATTTAATTATTTTGGGGAGCCAGCCCCCCAAACTCCTGAAATGCATAGAAATCTATGAAATAAATAAAACAATCTGACATTTATATTAATTAAAAAGAGCTAGCCACCCAAACCCCTAAAATACATAGAAATCTATGCATTTTGGAACAGTTACTATATATATAGTCAATAAAGCATTTAGTCATACTTAAAGTTTAAAGTGCTTTACTTGCATTGAACATTGCATTGAACATTGAACATTGAGGAGACATCATTAGAAAGCACAATGTATGTTTCCATAGTTACGCAGATGACACACAATTGTACATCTCCGCTGAACCAAATGATCACACAGCTATAAACTCCATTTCCGCCTGTCTCTTAGCAATAAACAAATGGATGACGAACAACTTCCTAAAATTAAATGAGGGCAAAACTGAAATCCTACTAGTCGGTCCTATAACAAAAAGAGAAATGTTACAGAGCAATATGGGGCAACTTACTCCTTGGATCAAACCCGAAGTTACAAGTAAGTGATCATCTACTACTGGTCTATTGAAGGTTCCAAGCCACAGTCTAAAGAAAATCAGGGATGCAGCCTTTGCTAACTATGCACCAAAGTTATGGAACACACTACCTATGGACATTAGGGAAGCTAGATCTCTTAATATTTTCAGAAATAAGCTAAAAACGTACCTCTTCACCATAGCCTTCGAATACACCCCGCTGTTGATTGTACTGTAGCACTATTTTACTCTGGCCATTCTATTGCATAATTTTACTATCTATTCTACTATTCTATTATTGCACTGTATTATTGTTGTGCAAACCAGTCAACTTACAAAAAAGAGCCTGTTGGAGGATTTCAACAAGATAAATGCAGTGCAAAATATTTCACTATAATATTTCAAAGCGAAGTAAAAAATATTATAATAATTATTTGATCATGTTAAATGATCATTTGATCATGTTAAAAAAGGGAAAATAAAAAACATTTGTTAAAAAAAAAAAAAAAAACATTTTTTTTTATTATTTTTTTCATCACTGGGGCACAGATGATCATCACTAGGGTACGTGCCCTAGTGATAGTGGTCTAAATACGCCTCTGGTTGCTAGCCACTCACGAGATTTCTCGGAATTTTTTATTTTTTATTTTTTTTGCGATCTGAAAAAGTATTGCATCACCCGAGCCTAACCGAGTATTGCCGAGCTGCGCCGGTGATCACTGTGGAAAAAAGCGCCCCCTGTCGTCTCCCAGATGACATAAGTGATTTTGGAATGGACTCAATGAAAATGAATGGGGAAAAAAATCCGGTACTCCACATTTTCCAGTTCACTGATCCAGCCGGGGTTACTAGAGTTCATTCTGGAGCCTCAGATCCCCTCGGATCATGGAGATCCACTGTGTCGCGTTGGATCCATACACGTATCGATTTTTTCGAATGGTGATCAGGAATTGGAATATACCAGTTGGATACCATCTGATGTCAGGTAAGGACTCTATGTTATCAGTGGTAGGATAATCAGAGTAAGTTTGATGAAGTTATAAGCTGTTTTGTGAAATGTCTTCTTTCGGTTTCAATGTAAAACTCCGAGAGGAAATCAACGAGGCGATTATCCGCGCGCGGCCGTAATGTGCGTGCGTGCACGTATAATATTGATCATCTAGCGTTTATTTGAAAACGATTCATAAAAAGGCCGACGAATATCAACGTTGTGGAATATTCCACTAAAAGACGATTTTCATAGAATGCTCCAGAATGAGCTGTTTTTTATATCAAAACGGGGGCTTTTCTAACTGCTCTGAAACGGCAACGACGCGATAAAAAAAACAATCTGCCTTCACAGCACTGTCTGGAAAATAGTCTTTGATAATGCGATGGGCAGATTAGACACATAGCCATAATTTAAAACATAGATTAGGCGATATTAAAGTTAACATTGGCGCGGATGGTGGCATTCAAGCGGTAAAATGGAAAACCAGGCATGGCATTGAAAGAGTTAAGGGGGATAGTCTGATCCTCCCACACGCTACGCCCTCTCAATGAGAATCCGCGCTGCCAGGTGAAAAGAAGCGGTGATTGGCTGGACGTGTGTCGGAGGAAGCACGTGGTAGCCTCCACTCTCCCAGATGATCTGACTGTGGGGGGTAAGTGCGCAGCGACCAGGAAGGGACTGGGAATTGGCATACGACTAACATTGGGATGGGAGAAAATCTGAGGAAAAATGGAGGGGGAAAAAGATATATATAAAAAAAAAAAAAAAAAACAGAACCGGACGAGACAAGTTGTCAGCTCAATACGTTCTGCTAGGATAATAACAACAATACTTCCGCTCCGGACCGGTGGGTGGGTTTCAAAATAAAAGTCTAAAACACCGGAAAAGACGTTTATTTTGTACAGCGTTTTCCTCCACGAGAACTCGAGTACATCATGTGATCGATCGATCTGGATTATTTTTGCCCATCCCTAGTTTATCCTGTGCTGAAGTCTCCATTCCAATAGAGATAGTATATATTTTGGTGTTTATTTGATTATCGTTTCACTGCCTTTTTATTCATTACGTTTCCACAGTTTTTTCCTCATACTTTATTAACATTTTGTACATGGTACCCAAGGTACATTAATAATACATGTACATGTTAAAAGGATGACACAAAAAGCCAGACAGAGGGCTTGTTTCCAGTTTCAGTTTGTTTTATAATAAACAATCAAACTGAGAATTTTTTTATTTTGGATATTTAAAATGTCTTCCAATATTAAATAAAGGTTTATTGCACTTTGAAACGGTTTCCTTGCATTATTATGCTATTATTATATTAGTAAAAAAAAGGTTAATTGAAAACTTTTGGGAAATACATTTCTCAAAAAAGAAAATCTCTCAAAACCGCAATAATATCGCTTATCGCAATATTTTCTGGGACAATTAATCGCCCAGCAAAATGTGTTATCGTGACAGGCCTAAAGCTGCCTCTTACCTGCTGACAAGATGCTTGCTATACTATGTCACCAAATCCCCTCTCCCGAGGCCACAAGGATACCGTAAATCCTCTAATAGTGACCTGTATTCAATTAAAAACCGACTCTCTATTAATGACCGGGTGTGCTGTTGAAATAAGCAATTATAAGCCGACCTCCTAATACAAGCCGGGTTACTAATATACGCGTGAGCGAACCTCCCCTTAATTCCGTATATGGAACACGGGTCGCGCGCAGCACGTAACACAACAACAGAGCAAGCATGGCTACCGGTACTAAACAGAGATGAAAGTTTGACGTTACATTTAAAGAGGAAGTTTTGAGGTATGCGGCAGAGCATTCGTGAGAGAAAGCTGCAAAGCACTTTAACATTGATTCCAGACAAATCCGATATTGGAAAAAACAAAGGAATGAGCTGAAAGCAGCTGACGGTAAAAGAGCACGCATAACTGGAGGAGGGAGAAAAAAAGTGAGCGAGGAGATGGAGACACTACTTTCCGTGTGGATTTATGCATTGCGCAACAAACACAACCGTGTGTCGCGCAAAATGATACAAAGAAAAGCAATGTAAATCTACCCAACAGTGAGTTATGGAGGCAAGGCGTTTGTGGCCAGTAAAGGTTGTTTGTGGCCACAAAATGTTGATTTATTCATTATGATCTGTTTGAAAATTAGAAATATAGGCCTCTCTCTTATACATGCCTCCTTTCAATAAAAGCCTGGTACCCGCTGTCCTGTAAGGGTTTGGCCCGTGTTGCTACACGGACACATTTGTATGTTGCATGTTAGTTCCTGACTGACCTAGCATTAAAGAGTCAATGTGATCACATCTCTCCGTCTATTATTATCTGTGAACTAAAGGTACAAGGTTTACACAACATGGTGTCAGAAGTGGGATCACTTAGTAAGAAGACGAACTATACAAAATAAAAATAAAAAAGAGAAAGACGACGACGGAATGGGAGATGAAGCAGCCCCGTTGCCGTCGCTGCCACAATTGGCTCCGCCAGGCAGGTTCGACTTCAATAACATTAATGAATGGCCAAGATGGATGAAGCGGTTTGAACACTATAGAATAGCGTCTGGTTTGGATAAACAGTCAGAAGAATTCCAAGTAAATGCCTTCATGTATGCGGCGGGAGACGATGCCGATGACATATTAAGTATTTTGCCGCTCACAGAGGAACGGAAAAAGAAATACAAAGACATCACGGATGCGTTCAACGCACATTGCGTCAGTAAGAGGAACGTCTATTTGAAAGAGCATGTTTCAACAGAAGGAACCAAGAACCGGGTGAGAATGTTGAATCCTTTATCACTGCTGTACACACACTGGCTGAACATTGTCAATTTGGAACCCTAAGAGAAGACTTGATAAGGGACAGGATTGTAGTAGGCATAAGAGATGCCAAGCTATCAGAAAACCTGCAAATGGATGCAGATTTAACTCTGGAAAAGGCAATGACTAAAGTGAAGCAGAGTGCAGCAATAAAGACACAACAGCCTGTCTTAAGAGGCACTGAGCAGCAGGCAGCTGCACAGGTGGAGGCCATACAAAAAAATAGATGGCAGAAAGCACAACAATACAGAACTGACACACAGTCTCCTGGATGTGGCAGATGTGGAAATGTAAAAAGACATATGTGGAAAGAATGCCCTGCCCGGGATGCTGAGTGTAGAGTGTGTCATAAAAAAGGACACTTTGCAAAGACATGCAGAACAGGAAAAGGGGTCCATGACATCACACTGGCACACACAGAGACTTCTCAAGATGAAGAGGAGGACTTTGCGTTTCTGAACGTGGTAAACCTAGAGGAACCTGAAGATGAATGGCTGGAACTGTTAGAGCTGAATGGACAGGAAGCCATATTCAAGCTGGATACAGGGGCCCAGGTCACAGCGGTGCCGAGCAGCATGCACTCAGTTGAAAAACATGGAAATCTACAGCCACCACAAAAAGTACTGTATGGACCAGGAAAATACAAGTTAAATACAAAAGGCTGCTTCAGTGGTGAGCTAACCATTAGAAAGAGAACAACAGCACAAATAATCTATGTTGTGGAAGAACTAACCAGGCCCCTCCTAGGCCTTCCTGCAATAGAGGCGCTTGGACTCATAAAGCGGCTGCACACAGTCGCAGCCCAGCAAGAGGATGCCAAGGTTCAATACCCCAACATATTCTAAGGCTTAGGGAAGCTAAAAGAGCCCTACAAAATTGAGCTAGAGCCCGATGCTGTCCCATATGCCCTGTCAACCAGGCACGTGCACAAATAGAGCCCAAGGGGTGCTTGAGCACCTGCCTTTTTGAACCTCATAAAAAAGTGCCCTTTTTGAGAAAAAAATCAATAAAAATATTAGGTAAAGAGAGAGAGATGCCCATATTCCATTTCAGTTTGCACGGCCTCCTCAGCGTGCCTCTTCGCGGACCTATATATTTTATGCATAGCGTGGGTGGTGATGATGATGATGATAGAAACCGCTGTGGCGCATACAGTTGAATGCTGGTATTATACTCACTGAGGGACACGAATAAGTCAAATCCGATGGGATTTGGGAATCTCAAATACAAATCGGGATTGGAATAAAAAATGCATTTATATTAAACAATACAGAATATACAGCACTTTTTGGGGTCTGTAGGGTAAGCACTTATTCCCTCCCCCCTGAACATTTATGGAGATGTATGGGCCTTTTAAGTCAGTGATGAAAGTGTCTTTCAAGGATAAGTGAGCCCCTGCACTGATTATTATATTTAAATATATTCAATGTTAGTGGCTTGATGTGATGGAAATTAGTCAGAAGGATTACACAGTATGCACCAGAAGTGCTGCATTCTCTGCTTATTTGCTGTCATCTTCTGTGTTTTCTTCTCATGGAACAACAGTAAGTTATTTCGCTTGATCGATGCTGTCAGAAGTCTGTCATTTGATTCAAGCACTCTTCCTGAAATTGTTGTACTGCTCTTGTCCCATAGACTCGAGTTGATGGACAGATACGGCAGCAGCCGCAGACTCACACACCTTATTGTCTAATGTAACCAGGTCTTTACTGCCCTCCTCAAAGGGATTCCCATTGCTCAGCAACACCTCCATCAGGTCTTTGGCATGGCATTGACATTGGTGCTGAGATGCAGATCCTTTCTTGTGATGAGGACCTTCTTCACAATCATTGTTTGTTCTTCACAATCAACTGTTGTTTACAGTTCTCATATCTAACTCTAGTTATCCACATATTTATTGTCTCATTGTGTGAAATATCATATAAGATATGCTCTGTTAGATATTTTTACCGTGCCTCCAACAAGCACTAACCAAAAGTTAAGAGACAACACAGACAAAAGGTTTACTATTACAGGCTGCAGCAGGGAATGTCTCTCAGTAGAGACACCAAAGAACATCTTCCTGCAGCAAGCTTTTATTAAGCAAATGCAGAACAAGGATTGTATCATAGACATGTGACTAAAAGTATTTAATATGCATTTATATATCTAGTGATACAGGTATAAAGACACTATGGCCAGGCACTCTACTACTGGCCCTGGCCCTGAGCAGCTAACACTGGAGCGGTTAAAGCTGAGGTGCCTTGCTCAAGGGCACAGCTAGCAGGCACGTGCACACATAGAGCTCAACAGGTACACAAGCACCTGCCCTTTTGTGCCTCATAAAAAAGTGCCCTTTTTATGCCAATTATTTTTACCATATTTTCTTTTTTACCTCCATATAGAGAGAGTGATCTGCAATCTGCTTGGGTTGGGGTGCAATTCCTAACAGGCTCAACCATATGGATAAAAGTTCCCATATTATGTGCATTACACAAACTAAAAACAGATATTACATTACATTACACAAACTAAAAACAGATATTACATTACATTACACAAACTAAAAACAGATATTACATTACATGACACAAACTAAAAACCGATATTGTCTCAATTACTAGAAGAAAGAAATGCACCACCTTTGGCTGATAGTAATTTATTAATTTCTTAGGATTTCTTTTGGTCTAATAAATGTTTAAGGTTCTTAGATGGATCCCCTGCTGCCTCCTCTTCCTCCTCCTCCTCTTCCTCATCTTCCTCCTCATCCTACTCTTCCTCATCTTCCTCCTCCTCCTCTTCCTCATCTTCCTCCTCCTCCTAATCCTCCTCTTCCTCCTCCTCCTGCTCCTAATCCTCCTCTTCCTCCTCCTGCTCCTCCTCTTCCTCCTCCTCCTACTCCTCCGCATCCAACTCTTCCTCATCTTCCTCCTCCTCCTCTTCCTCCTCTTCCTCTTCCTCCTCCTCCTAATCCTCCTCTACCTCCTCCTCCTGCTCCTAATCCTCCTCTTCCTAATCCTCCTCTTCCTCTTCCTCCTCCTCCTGCTCCTAATCCTCCTCCTCCTCCTCCTCCTCCTCCTCCTCCTCCTCCTCCTCCTCCTCCTCCTCGTCCACGGGGAGCAGCGTACTGGCTCATATTAAATGGCAGGCCATGCATTATGCAGCAGCTTAGGCCTCTGCGCGGGATCTTCATGTCCTCGGATACAGTCCACTTGTTGCTGCTCTGGTCGTAGCGCTCCACGTTGGAGAGGATGGTGAAGCTATTGTAGCCTCCGACCACGAAGAGCAGGTCGTCCAGCACCGCGATGCCAAAGAATCTGCGGGGGGTGAGCATGGCGGGCAGGGCACTCCAGGAGTCAGTCAAGGGGCTGTAGGCCTCCGCGCTATGCAGGGTGTGTCCACGGTCCCACCCTCCCACCTGAGGACAGGACACATGAGAGGAATGTTTTAGTGTGTGGTTAAGGCAGGCAGACACTGTATTAATCCATTTAGGGAAATGAGGGCATCACAGAAGCATTGAAAGTCAAATGATACATATCTATAAAATATCTAGTATAAAGCATTTGTCTCCGTGTGCACCTACCGCATAGACTTGTCCTCCGTACGCAGCGACTCCCAGTGCTCTACGCCTGCTGCTCATCGGGGCGATCAGAGTCCACTGGTCGGTGTCTGGGCTGTAGCACTCCGCTGTGAACAGACACCTCGTCCTGTTGTAGCCACCACAGATGTAAACCTGTAATAAGAAAGAATATTCTAATTTAGTTTATATATTCCATTTGATTTCATTCTACTTTAATTGTCTGTTAATGTTGATGCACCAAAAGGACCCAGACACATATTTTGTATGTGCAAGCTTACTTGGCAATAAAGACATTTATGATTTCTGATCTAACGTTCCTTGTGTTCATCTACCACCCTGTGTCCCTCAGTTCCACCCACCTTGCCGTGGAGGGCTGCTGCCCCGGCGTGGCTCCTGCGCTCCAGAATGGGTGAGATCACTGTCCACTGGTTGGTTTCAGGCTCGTAGCGCTCAGCGGTGTTCAGTCGCACATGTCCATCGTACCCTCCCATGGCGTAGATACAGCCACCCAATGTGACCACGCTGAGGTTACTGCGGCGTAAGTGCATGGGAGCCACCTGCAGCCAGCTGCGAGTGACATGGTTGGACCTGTGCACACTGCTGAGATGCTGTACGCCATCACAGCCACCGACGCAGTAGACCAGACCGTGGAGATAAGCGGTGCCGTGGTGGGCCCGGGGACTCTCCGCCTCACCGCTCACGTCCATCCATCCACCGGCTCGGATATCATAAGCCTCCATGGTCATGCTGCCGTAATTATTAGACTGACTCCAGCCTCCGATGGCCAATAGGACCTCCTGGGGCAGGCGTGGACGGGTCAGGGGGTTTGGGAGCCTGTCGGAGCCAGGGGGGTTCAGGACGCTGAGGATGAGGGGCCTGCAGTCGTGGCTGTCCCTCACCACAGGGTTGTTCTGGACGTTGTTCAGGAAGTAGTCAGGCCTCATCAAGCCCATGCGAACCTGGGAAGAGACAAGCAGACAGCGGGTAACGTCACGGTGACCAAATGCGTCCACATTTTTATAGGATTCTATCACATTTTCATATCAATAGCGAATATAACTTACCCTGCGCCGTTTTCATTGAGGTTTCTTTTTATTGATCTATTTCCCCCTCCATTTTTCCTCCGATTTTCTCCCATCCCAATGTTAGTCGTTATGCCAATTCCCAGTCCCCTTCCTGGTCACTGCGCACTTACCCCCCACAGTCAGATCATCTGGGAGAGTGGAGGCTACCACGTGCTTGCTCCGACACACGTCCAGCCAATCACGCTTCTTTTCACCTGGCAGCGCGGATATTCTCTGAGAGGGCGTAGCGTGTGGAAGGATCACACTATCCCACTCAGGTCCTATCCGCGCTTAGCAGGCGCCCCGACCGATCTGTAGGAGTCGCTGTTTTACAACGACCTGGACCCACCCCGCCAGCTTCTCCCACCCTCTAATACTGCCAATTGTATTAGTGTGAACGGCCAGCCAAGCTGGTGACAACCCAGGAGCTGTGAGCTGGATTCGAACAGGCGAATCCTAGCGTCTCCGGGGTTGGTGACGAACGCAATCTCCGCTACGCCACCTAACCGTCCTTCATTGTGGTTTCTTACAAATTAACGATGTTTTATTTGTCCTTTATATGCGGATAACATTCAAATCTTAAATTGTACCATTATGTTCCCGTTTAGACAATAAACATAATGCTAATGATGCACTTTTGTTAAGATAATTGGGTTGACCATTCTCGATCACTGTACTCAGGTCCCATTTAATAGTTTAACGCTGTTCAGATTGCGTCAAAGAATAGACGCGTCCCAGTGACCTGTAACCTGTGCTAAAGGTCTTGGGAATTGTATTAATTTTGTAGTTTTCACATTTTCACCTTTTAATTTTAAACCAATGCTGCCATCTACTGACAACAGAAAGTGTTGTGTAAGTTATAGTATAACGTCAACCTGAGATGCTACTCGCACTTCCGTATAGAGATTCCCACTTTTTACGGGTACATAGGTTCATATCTAATAGTCTTTAGATTACTAAATATAGATGAATACTCATGAAATTTGATATATATATTCTAAAATAAGTATAATTTCACTTCATCTACCTGTCGACATGAAATTCCCAAACGCTGACGGTAAAAAAAGCCTTGATGTCGCGCAAAATGGGGCGTGACCGAATTTGGTCCCAGACAATAAGAGTGACTGAGATTGGTCTACGTTCCATTACAACTTAGACATCGGTTGTAGACGGTTTCTGTTGCTAGAGATGGACCCAAATGTTTGAGAACCACTGTACTAGGGAACCTAGTGTTGTTTTAATGTAATGCACAGTAATACAATTAGTTACCTTGGGCAGCAGCAAAGGGATGTGTGTTTTACGCTCCTCGCGGGAGTGGTCCATCCAACGGAGGACGGCCTCGAACACCGTCTCCTCGCTCTTCACGTTCAGATCATCCCTCTCGATGATGTCCACCAGTTGCTGCAGGGACAGCTCCACAAACTCCTGTGAGATGTGCAGCATCTCCTCAAAGTGGCACACGATGAAGAGATGGGCCTTGCGCCTCAGGTCAGGGCAGTTGTAGATGTCCACGAACCTCCAGATGCCGACACAGTTTTCCAGAGACAGCTGGCCTTCTAGGAAGTCAGAGCACGCTCCTACTATGCCAGTGACGAGAAGCTGGTCTGCAGCCACCAGAAGCTCTTCCACGTTCTCTGCTGTCACCAGCACAAAGCGTGTGTAGGAGTACTCTATGATGAGCTGCATCATACCCGGGGACACCCCAGGGTTAGTGTAGACTGCTTTCTCTGAGTCGCTCCAGCGAGTGAAGAGGACTCTGTGGGACGTATATAGTATATAGATATCTGATGAGTAAACAGTAAGCAACATTCTGTCCTGTGTAGTAATATATTTTCACTGTAGAAGTATAGGGTCTTAGCACAGTAGAAGTATAGTAACTTTTTACAGTATAAGTACAGTATAGTATCTGTTTACAGTAGAAGTACAGTATGTTATCTGTTTACAGTAGACGTACAGTATAGTATCTGTTTACAGTAGAAGTACAGTATAGTATTGTGTTACAGTAGATGTACAGTATAGTATCTGTTTACAATAGAAGTACAGTATATTATCTGTTTACAGTAAAAGTACAGTATGGTATCTGTTTACTAACCAAGCTACCCTGAACCAAGCTAACCTGAACCAAGCTAAGCTGAACCAAGCTAACCTGAACCAAGCTAACCTGAACCAAGCTAAACTTACCTGAAATAGTCACTGCAGTCACACAGGAGGGCCTTGTGGGCATTCAACTCAGTGCTGTTGACTTTAATAACCACATCACAGAACTTTTCCTCCAGATGCAGCTCATTAAGGATTGTACAGGACATTGTTTCCTTTTCCATGTGGGGATTTTAAATTGTATCTCTACAGAATATATTCAAGCTTACAGACTAATAGCCAGAAACAACAAGTGAGATCTTCACTTGTCTTCTGAGATCTGCGAACTTCTGAGAGAATTGTTGCAATACTGTACACAAATGTTCTAGAATGTGCTATTATGACATCATACTGTGACATCACAAATGTTCTAGAATGTCTATTATGACATCATACTGTGACACAAATGTTCTAGAAAGTGCTATTATAACATCATACTCTGACATCACAAATGTTCTAGAATGTTTGATTATGACGTCATACTGTGACATCCAGTGATGGGAATAACGGTGTTACTAACGGCGTTAGTTTTTTCAGTAATGAGTAATCTAACGGATTACTCTTCCAATCTTAATAACACCATTACCGTTACTGCCAAAAAATGCGGCGCGTTACTATGATTGAAGCTGTTTTTTCCATCAGACAGATCTCTGCGCCGAGAAGCAATACTTTTTTTCCTTGGTTAGTGGGCAGTGCGCGATTGGCTGAGGTTGAGTAAAATGTCATGGTAAGCCAATCAGAAGTAGAGGTGGGCGGGTGTTCGAAAGAATCCAGAGACTGACACACAGCGACAACACAAGCGACTCAGTCAACGACAGACCGCGGTTCCGTGTACGTTTTGATAGTTTGTTTGGCGAGCCCAAATAATCCAAAACTAATCCAACGAACAACACAGCGAGCAGTCAACGACAGACGTTTTTTGTTCACTCTTGTGTTAGTTGTGTTGCAGCGCAGGGCACTACAGTAGTGGAGGCTACAGCCTTATCAACAGTGCTGCACTTCCTCGTTTAATAGCAGTCTTCAGGTGCTCAGATATATATATATATATATATATATATGTGTGATTTATTTAAAGATATCTACAGCAAGAATTGTAGGTGTCAATGAAGCCAGCATTGCAATCTGGTTAGAAGTGGTGGAGAGAATAAAGGTTAGCATGAATTGTAATCTCTGGTTGGAAATGAATAATGGATGGATTATCCAAGGGGGGTCCTGAGGCATGGGCGGAGTTTATGGGGGTGCAGGGGGTGCATTGCACCCCCTGGTGGCCGGGGGTGAAATTGCTTCTTTTTTTTTATTTTAATTTTTTTTAATCAAGATTATTTTAATTTTAATAAAATTATAATAATTGTGAGAAACAAATCTGAATTCTATTATGTTTTGTTTTACAATACATTCATTTTATAGTAGTAATCATGTCACATTATAAGGCGAACCTTCTGTAGTGTGGCAGTGAAAGGGTTAACGAGTGGCCAAGCACCACCATTCGCAGCAGCAGCAGCAGCAGAATGCCCCGCGCGATAGTACATTGTAACGCTTGTACAAAGCCACTTATTCTGAGATGATAATTAATGTATCTGGATAACCAATGCACGGATTTTGTCGAGGCAGGTAGCGTTATTTCGGGAAAATTGATATCTATAGTCTGGTATATTTTTCGTCCACGAAAAATGGAGGCTGTAATAATTATTATTGCTCGAGAGTCTCTATGAATAATAATAATTAGAGCCTCCATTTTTCATGGACGAAAAATATACCAGACTATAGATATCAATTTCCCCGAAATAACGCTACCTGCCCCGACAGAATCCGTTCATTGGTTATCCAGATACAGATGAATTAGCATCTTAGAATAACAAATAACACGTAAAAGACAAACGCAACATCTTTTTCTTTTCTTTTCTCCAACGCGACCAGCACATCTTTCGTTGGATTGGCATGTCTAATAATGCTGTTATTAGAAAATGTGAACTTTTGTTTGTACAGCCTTTGACAACCTACTGTATGCATACGTGTGCGCGGCTGTGCGCTTGGCAGAGTGTTGCACAGTATTTTGTTATTTTTGTATGTCATGTTTGGTACAGTAAAGTGGTCTAGTGGAGCAGCAATATACTTGTTGTGGTCTTTTTATTTTAGTATTTCCTTCTTTATCTTTGTCACTTTGTCAATGATTAAGAGTAAGTCAGTTAAAAATGATCCCCCGTAGTGCTGTGTGTGTGAGTGTGTGTGTGTGCTGCTGTACTACCTAAATAAAAAAAAAAATTAGGGGTTAGGGCATTGTAAAAATGCTAAAATAATAAAATAAAGGTCATAATTTTTTTTTTATATAAAATATATATATTATATAATTATACTTGTAGTTGTATTGTCTGCGAGACATCGCCACCACGCAACACGTCAAAATGCTCGCTATCTGCAAACAGCTCCACTGTCTGTCACGTCATGTGTGCAAACCATACCAGGATCTTTGGGGGAGCGGCGCAAAAAAAAAATATCTCAGAGCGTTTCCCTGAGTCTCGCAACTGCCGAGAGAGAGAGAGAGAGAGAGAGACGCCCGCGGAAAGAGAGAGAGAGAGAGAGAGAGAGAGAGAGAGAGAGAGAGAGAGAGAGAGACGCTCGCGGAAAGGGAGAGAGAGAGAGAGAGAGAGAGAGAGAGAGAGAGACGCTCGCGGAAAGAGAGAGAGAGAGAGAGAGAGAGAGAGAGAAAGAGAGAGAGAGAGAGAGAGAGAGACTCCAGCTCACTGCCGCGGAGAGAATTAAATTTGTTTTTCTTGCAGTTTTATTAAAAGTCACTCCTCATCTCCAGTAGTAAAAAAATGCAACATTATCGCCACCCACCTGTCCTGATGGTCTGCCCAATTCTCAAAATCTGCATGTCACAGAAGTAGTCCCCGCAGCAGGTTGCTTCGACTTCTTTGTAAAATCAAAATTGGTTAGAAGGCTTAACTTTACTTCTTTGATATTCCGTTTAACTTTCGACATTACCATTTTACCAACAGATTTCCAGTTCCGCGTTGATGCTTCTAGGCCGCGTCTATTCGAATCCCAACCGGTTCATGCGTCGGCTACACGCTGAACACTGCATTATCGAGACAGCGCCCCTATGACGATCTGAATGAATTCCAAGAGTAGGGTAAATCTGCAGTGCCGTTCCGCTCTGTGACATGAGTAGCCTCGGTTACAAATTTGGAATAAAATCCAAAACAACCATGCAGTTGCAGTTACACTCCCATCCAGCAGGGGGTGCTGCAACCCCCGCCGCACCCCCCCTTCTCGCGTCCTTGGACATATATGACATACACGACATACAGATAGACAAAACTATTCGATCTATCATTAGAGCCTTTAGCACAATATATAAGATAATCCCAATACATAGAACCAATCGTAATCAAGGGCACACAACATAAAATTAGTTTATATGCGGACGACGTAATATTGTTCATGCAAAGCCCCAACACCACATTGCCTCATCTACTCAAGTTGATAGAGAACTTTGGTGATTTATCGGGATTTAAAATAAATTGGCCGAAGTCGGCTTTCCTTCCACTTAACATCCATGCAAAAAAAGACACAACCCTCCCAGGTGCGATACCCATGGTAAAACATTGTAGATGCTTGGGTGTGGAAATATTTCCCACCATAAGACAAACGGTGAAGCACAATTACACAAAAATACAGAACAAAATCAAAGACGACCTGGACAGGTGGGCAAAACTTAAAAACTCAGTACAGGCAAGGGTATCAATAGTTAAGATGGATGTATTACCAAGAATCAACTTCATCAGCTCAATGCTACCGTTACCCCCTCCAGAGGGCTACTGGAAAAGATTACACTCCTCCACATAAAAATTTATTTGGAATAACAAACCACCTCGCATAAAAAGATCCACCGCACAGAGAAATAAAGCAGACAGTAGCATGGCAGTTCCAGATTTTTTACAATATTTTAAGGCTTTCACATTAAGACCATTGACAATATGGTTTGATCCCCAGGCTTTGGTATCTTGGAGAGAATTGGAAGAAAACATAGTAGCCCCACAGAGACTGAAGGACATAGCACACACTAAACTTCCAATCAAGCACTGTGGGCGGAAATTTGGCCCCATAATTACCCATGCAATCCGAACATGGCGGGAAACACAAAAAAAATATCCTAACCCTCAAAAATGGCATAATCACACTCCCATATTCAATAACAATGCACTCTTAATGGGAAAACGTCCTATAAGATTCCCTATATGGGAAGAGCAAGGCATACACTCATTAGGGGATATTTTTAATAACCAGGGCTTCTGTAGTTATGGAGAAATATGCACAAAGTTTAACCTCACCGAGTCCACATGGCTTTTTTACATACAGTTACGCCTATGTTTGAAGTCTCACGGTGTTCCATTACACATACCAGTTGAACACCACAGATACCACAAATTTTTCTATGAAAGAGAAACATTGGGAGGTTTTGTATCAGGTTTTTATTATCAATTACTAACGTCCTCGTATGAAACCCTTCAACTAGACACTGTCTGGAGGAGGGATATTCCAGACCTGGAAAGTGACTTTGATTGGCAAGAAGCATGGGCAAATGTCCGTCTTACATCAAGGAACCCGGACCATCAACAAATCAATCTTAACTATATTCACAGGACATACTTGACTCCTATAAGACTGAACAGAATGGGCCTGAAACAGGACTCAAAATGCTCCCAATGTACAAATGGAGACAAAGGGACATTTATGCACATGTATTGGGACTGCCCACCAGTTAAGGCATTCTGGAAAGATGTGACCCATCAATTATCAAAACTCGTATCTTGGAATATACCAGTACACCCCTCTGTATTGCTTTTAAATGATGTTTTTGAGTTTGCAGTAAATCCACAGCTAAAGAGATTGGTCTTATCGGGTATCACAGTAGCTAAAAAACTGATCGCATCACGCTGGTTTCAACCGGAAAAAATGTGCCGGAAAGTTTGG
>NC_140167.1:137773791-137813791 GCF_963971535.1 Notolepis coatsorum | reverse complement strand
CGGCGGTGTTCAGATCCATGTGTCTGTCCTGCCCTCCCATGGCGTACATACAGCCGCCCAACACGACCACGCTGAGGCGACTGCGGCGTGAGTGCATGGGAGTTGCCTGCAGCCAGCTGCGAGTGATGGGGTTGAACCTGCGCACACTGCTGAGTTCCTCTCCTATGAATGAATGAATGAATGAAAAGTTTATTTCTTGGACATGTTATTCTTCTTATTTCTTCAAACAACTCACAGTGTCTTGATCGGTCAGACCAAACAATCTTAACAACAAATTAAAAAAAAATCCTTAAAGGAAAAAAAAACATTTAAAAAAAAAAGAAGAAAAAAACAGGATTTATAAACAAAAGAGCAATGTGTTTGGTTAGCAGACATGTCCAAAAAAAGGAGTAGAGGGAAGCTTAGCTTATTGATCCCTACCCCATATGCCGTCCGAGCCGCCGACACAGTAGACCAGACCGTGGAGATAAGCGGTGCCGTGGTTGTACCGGGGACTCTCCCCCTCAACGCTCACGTTCATCCATCCACTGACTCGGATATCGTAAGCCTCCATGGTCAGGATGTTGCCACGAGTCTGGCCTTCGATGGCCAACAGGACCTCCTGGGGCCGGCGTGGACGCATCAGGGGGTTTGGGAGCCTGTCGGAGCCAGGGGGGTTCAGGACGCTGAGGATGAGGGGCCTGCAGTCGTGGCTGTCCCTCACCACAGGGTTGTTCTGGACGTTGTTCAGGAAGTAGTCAGGCCTCATCAAGCCCATGCGAACCTGGGAAGAGACAAGCAGACAGCGGGTAACGTCACAGTGACCAAATGCGTCCACATTTTTATAGGATTCTATCACATTTTCATATCAATAGCGAATATAACTTACCCTGCGCCGTTTTCATTGAAGTTTCTTTTTATTGATCTATTTCCCCCTCCATTTTTCCTCCGATTTTCTCCCATCCCAATGTTAGTCGTTATGCCAATTCCCAGTCCCCTTCCTGGTCACTGCGCACTTACCCCCCACAGTCAGATCATCTGGGAGAGTGGAGGCTACCACGTGCTTGCTCCGACACACGTCCAGCCAATCACTGCTTCTTTTCACCTGGCAGCGCGGATATTCTCTGAGAGGGCGTAGCGTGTGGAAGGATCACACTATCCCACTCAGGTCCTATCCGCGCTTAGCAGGCGCCCCGACCGATCTGTAGGAGTCGCTGTTTTACAACGACCTGGACCCACCCCGCCAGCTTCTCCCACCCTCTAATACTGCCAATTGTATTAGTGTGAACGGCCAGCCAAGCTGGTGACAACCCAGGAGCTGTGAGCTGGATTCGAACAGGCGAATCCTAGCGTCTCCGGGGTTGGTGACGAACGCAATCTCCGCTACGCCACCTAACTGCCCTTCATTGTGGTTTCTTACAAATTAACGATGTTTTATTTGTCCTTTATATGCGGATAACATTCAAATCTTAAATTGTACCATTATGTTCCCGTTTAGACAATAAACATAATGCTAATGATGCACTTTTGTTAAGATAATTGGGTTGACCATTCTCGATCACTGTACTCAGGTCCCATTTAATAGTTTAACGCTGTTCAGATCGCGTCAAAGAATAGACGCGTCCCAGTGACCTGTAACCTGTGCTAAAGGTCTTGGGAATTGTATTAATTTTGTAGTTTTCACATTTTCACCTTTTAATTTTAAACCAAGGCTGCCATCTACTGACAACAGAAAGTGTTGTGTAAGTTATAGTATAACGTCAACCTGAGATGCTACTCGCACTTCCGTATAGAGATTCCCACTTTTTACGGGTACATAGGTTCATATCTAATAGTCTTTAGATTACTAAATATAGATGAATACTCATGAAATTTGATATATATATTCTAAAATAAGTATAATTTCACTTCATCTACCTGTCGACATGAAATTCCCAAACGCTGACGGTAAAAAAAGCCTTGATGTCGCGCAAAATGGGGCGTGACCGAATTTGGTCCCAGACAATAAGTGTGAGGTTTTGTCCGCTGCTCACCAACTTTCTCTGTCTTCTTTAAGCCTACTGCTAGGAATTCCCTACTCACTCTCTCTAGCCCCCACCCTCTCGTTCTTTACTCTCAGTGGCCACACCTGTTCGATTATCAATTACCTCTCGCACCTGTGGTGGCAGGCTAATTAGTTCCCCTGTGGGCTTTAAATACCAGGGCGCTTCCCCTCGTTTCGGCGTGGGGTCGTGTTGTATACTTGCCGAGTCATATTCTCTAAACATCTAGACTCTTTCGGGAGATCCTCTGTCTGCCTATGCTGTTCCATTCTCCGGCGTCGAGATGTTTGCTCCAGCCTTCGCCAGCTGTCGCCGTTGCCTGTGGGGGAGACTGGTCTGCGCTCCCTGTACTTCCACGGGAGGCACCCCAGCGTTCCACTGCAGACCCCCGCGCAGCTGTTCGTCCTGACGCACATCCAGACCAGCGCAGACGCTCTCCAGTCCTCAGCTCGCAACGCGCATCTTCCAAGGACGCTCGAGCTTGGCACGCTCTCCAGACCAGCGCGCAACGCGCATCTTCCAGACCCTCGAGCTTGGCACGCTCTCCAGACCTCAGCGCGCAGACGCGCATCTACCAGACCTTCGAGCTTGGCACGCTCTCCAGACCAGCGCAGATGCGCATCACCTAGACCTTCGAGCTTGGCACGCTCTCCCGACCAGCGCGCAGACGCGCATCTCCTAGACCTTCGAGCTTGGCACGCTCTCCCGACCAGCGCGCAGACGCGCATCTCCTAGACCTTCGAGCTTGGCACGCTCTCCCGACCAGCGCGCAGACGCGCATCTCCTAGACCTTCGAGCTTGACACGCTCTCCAGACCAGCGCGCAGACGCGCATCTCCTAGACCTTCGAGCTTGGCACGCTCTCCAGACCAGCGCGCAGGAGCGCATCTTCCAGACCTTCGTGCTTGGCACACTCTTCCACGCAGACGCAACCAGCACCACTCTGTTCTCGGCTCGGACAGCCAGCTACCCGGTGGCGACACCCTCGCCGCCGCTGCTGTTCCTGCACCATTACGCATACGTCTGGGTGAGTTTGACTGTCTAGATCATCTCCGTTTTCGTGTGTTTCTAACACTGAAGAATTACCACCTTTTTAATCTGACAGTCACTCACCCAGCGTTGTGCCTCTGTTTGTTTCACTTGGATATTATTTTGGACGTTACATCTCCCACTGTGTGTTTGTTCACACCAAAGATAGTATTCTCTTTGTATTTGTTTTGGTACTTTGCTCTTTGTGTATTTTTCACGAAGATAGTTTTACTTTGTTTAACTTTGGTAATTGGACTGGTCACCTCTCCTGCATCTGCTCTGTTTTTCCCCTTTGTACATTAACCCTCTCCTCTCTCCCTCTCGGCCGCCGTTACCCACCTCGGAGATCTGCCGAGAGAGTTCTGCAGAGCGGCCCAGGTGTTCCCACCAGTCCTCCCAGTCCTCCCTGTCCCCAGCCCGCCTCCGCGGGCCTCAGTCCCCTCTGTCCCTAGTTCCTGGTCCCAAGTTCTCCCCTTCTAGTTCCACCTAGTTCCTTGTCCCTAGTTCTCCTAGTCCCCAGTTCTCCTGTTCCCTAGCTCTCCTTGTCCCGACATCTCCTAGTCTCTAGTTCCTCTGTTCCTTTAACCTTCCCCTAGCGTTCCTTTAATGTTTCCCCTAGCGTTCATTAACCTTCCCTTAGTGTACCCTTTTCCTGCCCGCCTCTTAAAGGCACCTAGTTTTTCCCCTCTTGTTATATTCCTGTATTTGTGTTCTCCCTTAAAGGGACAGTGCCCTTTTTTCCCTGTCTCTCAATAAATATCTGTTTCTTGGCAAACCATCATACCTGTCTTGTGTTGTGCGATTGGGGTCGGTTACAAACCATAACAGTACGACCCCACCAGATCGACGACCCCAGCCAGCACAGACGGTGTACAGTATGTTGAGTTTGCCTTTTTTTTTCTTGTTCCCTCTAGCTCCCCTCTAGCTTCCTTGTTAGCCTGTTGACTCCCCCATTTGCTTCCCTGTTAGCCCTGTTTAGCTTCCCTGTTTAGCTCCCCTCTTAGCCCTGTTTGACCCCCCTGCAGCTTGTTAGGCCTCTACTACCAGCATGGCCCTGTCTGCTAGCTTTGCCCCGGCGGCTAGCACAGCCTCTATGTTAATGCAGCCCTTACTGCTGGCATGGGCCCTGTAGCTAGCCATGCCCTGGCAGCTAACCCTGTCCCTCAGCAGAGCCCCAGTCTGCTAGCTTAGCCCCGGCTGCTAGCACAGCCTCTATGTTTATACAGCCCTTGCTGCTGGCATGGGCCCTGTAGCTAGCCATGCCCTGGCAGCTAACCCAGTTCCCTCTGCATGGCCCCAGTCTGCTAGCTTGGCCCCGGCTGTTAGCACAGCCTCTATGTTAATGCAGCCTTGCAGCTGGCATAGGCCCTGTAGCTAGCCAGGCCCAAGCAGCTAACCCGGTCCCTCTGCATGGCCTCCACTTTTTTGTGTAGTTTATCCCACTGCTAGGACTGCCTTTTCAGCTAGCAAGGTCAGTTTATCTCACACTGCTAGGACTGCCTTTCAGCTAGCAAGGTCAGTTTATCTCACACAGCTAGGACTGTCCTTCCAGCTAGCTTGTTCTCTCATGCTGGTCCAGCCCTGTCTGCCAGCCTAGCTCCGGCAGCTAGCGCAGCCTCTATGTTAATGTAGCAGTACAGCTGGCATAGGCCCTGTAGCTATCAGTGCCTTGGCAGCTACCCTTTCCCCCTGCTAGCCTAGCTCGGCAGCTAGCGCAGCCTCTATGTTGATGTAGCAGTACAGCTAGCATAGGCCCTGTAGCTATCAGTGCCTTGGCAGCTACCCTTTCCCTCTGCTAGCCTAGCTCCGGCAGCTTGCGCAGCCTCTATGTTGATGTAACAGTACAGCTAGCATAGGCCCTGTAGCTCGGTGCCCTGGCGGCTACCCTTTCCCTCTGCTAGCCCTTTCCCGGTGCTACCATGGTTACCCCTTAGCTACCCTGCTTGCCCCTCAGTTCCTCTAGACCAGTTCCTCTAGACCAGTTCTCTAGACCAGTTCTCTAGGCCAGTTCTCTAAACCAGTTCTCTAGACCGGTTCTCTAGGCCAGTTCTCTTGGCCGGTTCTCTAGGCTAGTTCTCTGGACCCAGTTCCTCCTGACACGGTTCCTCTAGGCCAGTTCCTCCTGTTGCCCCTCTGCTACCCTAGTTACCCCTCGGCGACCCTGTTTCTTTTGCTAGCCCCACTCTTGTGATGGCTTCCCCTGCTGGCTTGGCCAGTACCTTTTGTTTTTGTCATGTTTTGCCCCCTGCCACTCTGTCTGTATTTGTTTTGGGTCGCCAGGTGGCTCCCGTCGAGGGGGGGGTACTGTGAGGTTTTGTCCGCTGCTCACCAACTTTCTCTGTCTTCTTTAAGCCTACTGCTAGGAATTCCCTACTCACTCTCTCTAGCCCCCACCCTCTCGTTCTTTACTCTCAGTGGCCACACCTGTTCGATTATCAATTACCTCTCGCACCTGTGGTGGCAGGCTAATTAGTTCCCCTGTGGGCTTTAAATACCAGGGCGCTTCCCCTCGTTTCGGCGTGGGGTCGTGTTGTATACTTGCCAAGTCATATTCTCTAAACATCTAGACTCTTTCGGGAGATCCTCTGTCTGCCTATGCTGTTCCATTCTCCGGCGTCGAGATGTTTGCTCCAGCCTTCGCCAGCTGTCGCCGTTGCCTGTGGGGGAGACTGGTCTGCGCTCCCTGTACTTCCACGGGAGGCACCCCAGCGTTCCACTGCAGACCCCCGCGCAGCTGTTCGTCCTGACGCACATCCAGACCAGCGCAGACGCTCTCCAGTCCTCAGCGCGCAACGCGCATCTTCCAAGGACGCTCGAGCTTGGCACGCTCTCCAGACCAGCGCGCAACGCGCATCTTCCAGACCCTCGAGCTTGGCACGCTCTCCAGACCTCAGCGCGCAGACGCGCATCTACCAGACCTTCGAGCTTGGCACGCTCTCCAGACCAGCGCAGACGCGCATCACCTAGACCTTCGAGCTTGGCACGCTCTCCCGACCAGCGCGCAGACGCGCATCTCCTAGACCTTCGAGCTTGGCACGCTCTCCCGACCAGCGCGCAGACGCGCATCTCCTAGACCTTCGAGCTTGGCACGCTCTCCCGACCAGCGCGCAGACGCGCATCTCCTAGACCTTCGAGCTTGGCACGCTCTCCCGACCAGCGCGCAGACGCGCATCTCCTAGACCTTCGAGCTTGGCACGCTCTCCAGACCAGCGCGCAGACGCGCATCTCCTAGACCTTCGAGCTTGGCACGCTCTCCAGACCAGCGCGCAGGAGCGCATATTCCAGACCTTCGTGCTTGGCACACTCTTCCACGCAGACGCAACCAGATGCGTCTCTCGGTTCCGGCGCGCACTCAAGCTGTGGCGCACCACTCTGTCCTCGGCTCGGACAGTCGGCTACCCGGTGGCAACACCCTCGCCACCGCCGCCTGTTCCAGCACCACTCTGTTCTCGGCTCGGACAGCCAGCTACCCGGTGGCGACACCCTCGCCGCCGCTGCTGTTCCTGCACCATTACGCATACGTCTGGGTGAGTTTGACTGTCTAGATCATCTCCGTTTTCGTGTGTTTCTAACACTGAAGAATTACCACCTTTTTAATCTGACAGTCACTCACCCAGCGTTGTGCCTCTGTTTGTTTCACTTGGATATTATTTTGGACGTTACATCTCCCACTGTGTGTTTGTTCACACCAAAGATAGTATTCTCTTTGTATTTGTTTTGGTACTTTGCTCTTTGTGTATTTTTCACGAAGATAGTTTTACTTTGTTTAACTTTGGTATTTGGACTGGTCACCTCTCCTGCATCTGCTCTGTTTTTCCCCTTTGTACATTAACCCTCTCCTCTCTCCCTCTCGGCCGCCGTTACCCACCTCGGAGATCTGCCGAGAGAGTTCTGCAGAGCGGCCCAGGTGTTCCCACCAGTCCTCCCAGTCCTCCCTGTCCCCAGCCCGCCTCCGCGGGCCTCAGTCCCCTCTGTCCCTAGTTCCTGGTCCCAAGTTCTCCCCTTCTAGTTCCACCTAGTTCCTTGTCCCTAGTTCTCCTAGTCCCCAGTTCTCCTGTTCCCTAGCTCTCCTTGTCCCGACATCTCCTAGTCTCTAGTTCCTCTGTTCCTTTAACCTTCCCCTAGCGTTCCTTTAATGTTTCCCCTAGCGTTCATTAACCTTCCCTTAGTGTACCCTTTTCCTGCCCGCCTCTTAAAGGCACCTAGTTTTTCCCCTCTTGTTATATTCCTGTATTTGTGTTCTCCCTTAAAGGGACAGTGCCCTTTTTTCCCTGTCTCTCAATAAATATCTGTTTCTTGGCAAACCATCATACCTGTCTTGTGTTGTGCGATTGGGGTCGGTTACAAACCATAACAATAAGAGTGACTGAGATTGGTCTACGTTCCATTACAACTTAGACATCGGTTGTAGACGGTTTCTGTTGCTAGAGATGGACCCAAATGTTTGAGAACCACTGTACTAGGGAACCTAGTGTTGTTTTAATGTAATGCACAGTAATACAATTAGTTACCTTGGGCAGCAGCAAAGGGATGTGTGTTTTACGCTCCTCGCGGGAGTGGTCGATCCAACGGAGGACGGCCTCGAACACCGTCTCCTCGCTCTTCACGTTCAGATCATCCCTCTCGATGATGTCCACCAGTTGCTGCAGGGACAGCTCCACAAACTCCTGTGAGACGTGCAGCATCTCCTCAAAGTGGCACACGATGAAGAGATGGGCCTTGCGCCTCAGATCAGGGCAGCAGTAGATGTCTGTCAACCTCCAGATGCCGACACAGTTTTCCAGAGACAGCTGGCCTTCTAGGAAGTCAGAGCACGCTCCTACTATGCCAGTGACGAGAAGCTGGTCTGCAGCCACCAGAAGCTCTTCCACGTTCTCTGCTGTCACCAGCGGGTACAACTTAGACATCAGTTGTAGACGGTTTCTGTTGCTAGGGAACAGTTTGGACCCACATGTTTGAGAACCACTGTACTAGGGAACCTAGTGTTGTTTTAATTGGAGACCACCCAACTAAAATACCCTTTTTCCTGATTTTGGGGCAATTTTGACAAACTAGTGACAAGAAAACTTAGAAAAAACACATTTAGTTGCTTATCTTGCTTCATTTTGCATGATTGCATCCATAAATGTGCACATATTGAATGGGGAAGTACATCATTTGCATATATAAACATAAAATTCAGAAAACTTGCAATATATTTTTTCTTAGTTTATATGTACATAACAAACTGGGAAAGTTTCATAGTGATATCTATTAAAATATTTCTTTTGCCTATTAGGGGGTACAGTAATCGGTTGTGTTGTTTGTTACTAAACTGTTACTACTACTACATCATTATTATGTTATTATGTTATTCAGTTATCAGGCATGTGTTTAGGTTGTCTATTACTAATGGTTTGATTGGGTGTTGTGTTTGTAAATAGCGGTTTCAAAAAAAAGAATTGGCATTTTACAATACAGCACTTTGAAGGCATTTTCCCAAAGGGTAGACATTAGGGGTGTGACGTTACACAAAATCCACGGTTCGGTACGTACCTCGGTTTTGAAGTCACGGTTCGGTATTATTTTCGGTACAGTGGGGTGGGGATACAAAAAAATTGCTTTTCATTTATCTATTTATTTAACTGTATTAAACAATATAAAACGAATTGGCCATAATTGACTGAGCAAACTAATGCTTACTGCTGTAACCTACTAATAACACTTAAGTAAATCTGAAGATTATTATATAGCAGATGCCTTGGAGGATAAGTCGTGGACAACTGTAGCGTGTGCTTGTTTATACATAACCCCTTTCATGACTGTGATGCTTGAATACAGGGGCAGCCAGGGCTTGCATCACAGTCATGAAATGGGCTAGTTTATTAGAGCTGGTGGTATGACTTGCTGGCTGAAATACGGATGAGAGGGAACTAGGTAGTGGGGCTATATTACTTTTAACATGTGCTTAAACCCAGTGTTCTCGACAACGGAGTATGGTCGCAGATCTGCTGCTATAAAAACACCTATGGCGTTTGTTATTGCTTTGGCCCGGCAACAGGGAGCAGGGTTTGCACTAGGATCTGTTTCTTCTGTGTACCAGTGATATTCACATTCGGGTGATGCCGTTTCAAATGCGTAATAAAATTTGCAATAAAGTTGAACAATGACATGGCTCTGGCTTGTCAGTTAGTATTGACTCGACATACGGGCTAATATGCTATGCTGAATTACAGCTATCGTTCAGTGTAGCTGCGTGCTGCGTGGAATGAACAAACAACATCCGGTTAGTTGTTCATGTTATATTAGGGTCGGGGGGATTTAAGTTCTGCAAAAAAAGGTTCCATACCGTTGCAATCGCGCGATGCAAAGCGCATACTCTACCGGAGGACGACATTGAGGCGGTACAGTACGTATCCGTGTACCGTTACACCCCTAGTAGACATGTACCATTTCCCTAGCATCTACACACACCAAACTTTCCACCTTTATTCATATCTATATCCTGCTTCTTTGTGCCAAATGGTTTGTTGATATGTCATACATATCCTGATTTACAGACAATACAAAACTTTAAAGGCGTTTTTCTCAAAACGAGATTTCTTTTTATGAGTTTGTATTACACATAAAACAAAAGATCTCAATTTCTCTAGTACCTCCACACACCAAACTGGCCACGTTTCCTCCTATCCATATACCACAACTTTCTGCTAGAGGATTTTTTGATATATCACTCATCCCGATTTTTAGAACATTTTATACAAAAAATGTATGCAAAGAAATAATTTTTTATAACTAGGTGGCATATCAAAAAATCCTCTAGCAAAAAGTTCGGTATTTAATGTAGTAACATGAAAAACCATGAGAAAATATCTATATATCATCAATTTTTTCTAAATTCTGTTTGGGGTAACATGCAAAAAGGGGCAATTTTGAATAGACCACGCCCCTTTTTGGGTAATACAATTATGCAACAAAAATGTTGACTATTCTAAACAATTAAGATGTTTGCAAATGATTTCATCCTTTATTATTTTTTTTCCCTATCTAGGTGGGTGGTCTCCCCTTAATGTAATTCACAGTAATACAATTAGTTACCTTGGGCAGCAGCAAAGGGATGTGTGTTTTACGCTCCTCACGGGAGTGGTCAATCCAACGGAGGACGGCCTCGAACACCGTCTCCTCGCTCTTCACGTTCAGATCATCCCTCTCGATGATGTCCACCAGTTGCTGCAGGGACAGCTCCACAAACTCCTGTGAGACGTGCAACATCTCCTCAAAGTGGCACACGATGATGAGATGGGCCTTGCGCCTCAGATCAGGGCAGCAGTAGATGTCTGTCAACCTCCAGATGCCGACACAGTTTTCCAGAGACAGCTGGCCTTCTAGGAAGTCAGAGCACGCTCCTACTATGCCAGTGACGCGAAGCTGGTCTGCAGCCACCAGAAGCTCTTCCACATTCTCTGCTGTCACCGGCACAAAGCGTGTGTAGGAGTACTCTATGATGAGCTGCATCATACCCGGGGACACCCCAGGGATAGTGTAGACTGCTTTCTCTGAGTCGCTCCAGCGAGTGAAGAGGGCTCTGTGGGATGCAGAGTATAGAGATATCTGATGAGTAAACAGTAAGCAACATTCTGTCCTGTGTAGTAATATATGTTCACTGTAGAAGTATAGCGTCTTAGCACAGTAGAAGTATAGCGTCTTAGCACAGTAGAAGTATAGTATCTGTTTACAGTAGAAGTGCAGTATAGTATCTTTTTACAGTAGAAGTACAGTATAGTATATGTTTACAGTAGAAGTACAGTATAGTATCGGTTTACAGTAGAAGTACAGTATAGTATCGTTTACAGTAGAAGTACAGTATATTATATTTTTACAGTAGACGTACAGTATAGTATCGTTTTACAGTAAAAGTACAGTATGGTATATGTTTACTAACCAAACTGACCTGAACCAAGCTAACCTGAACCAAGCTAAGCTGAACCAAGCTAACCTGAACCAAGCTAACCTGAACCAAGCTAAACTTACCTGAAATAGTCACTGCAGCCACACAGGATTGCCTTGTGGGCGTTAAACTCAGTGCTGTTGACTTTAATAACCACATCACAGAACCTTCCCTCCAGAGGCAGCTCATTAAGGATTGTACAGGACATTGTTTCCTTTTCCATGTGGGGATTTTAAATTGTATCTACAGAATATATTCAAGCTTACAGACAAATAGCCGGAAATAACAAGTGAGATCTTTACTTGTCATCTGATATCTTCTGCGAGAATTGTTGAATATATATACTCTACACAAATGTTCTAGAATGGTCTATTATGACATCATACTGTGGCATCACAATGTTCTCGAATGTTCTATTATGACATCATACTGTGACATCACAAATGTTCTAGAATGTTTGATTATGACAGCATACTGTGACATCACAAAGGTTCTAGAATGGTCTATTATGACATCATACTGTGACATCACAAATGTTCTAGAATGTTTGATTATGACATCATACTGTGACATCCAGTTATGGGAATAACGGCGTTACTAACGGCGTTCGTTTTTTCAGTAACGAGTAATACTCTTCCAATCTTAATAACGCTGTTACCGTTACTGCCAAAAAATGCGGCGCGTTACTATGATTGAAGCTGTTTTTTTTTCATCCTACAGATCTCTGCGCCGAGAAGCAATACTTTTTTCCATTGGTTAGTGGGCAGTGCGCCATTGGCTGAGGTTGAGTAAAATGTCATGGTAAGCCAATCAGAGGTAGAGGTGGGCGGGTGTTCGAAATAATCCAGAGTCTGACACACAGCGACAACACAAGCGACTCAGTCAACGACAGACCGCGGTTCCGTGTACGTTTTGATAGTTTGTTTGGCGAGCCCAAATAATCCAAAACTAATCCAACGAACAACACAAGCGAGCAGTCAACGACAGACCGCAGGTCCATGAGCGTTTTTTGTTCACTCTTGTGTTAGTTGTGTTGCAGCGCAGGGCACTGCAGTAGTGGAGGCTCTACTCTGCTGACATAGTACTGCACTTCCTGGTTTAATAGCATAGTCTTCAGGTGCTCAGAGTCAGAGATACATCTGTATGTCATGCATGTCTTAAATGTTATGATTAGATTTGTTTAGATGATTAGATTAGATTCTTATATCTGTATGTTGTGTATGTCATACATGTCATGAATTGAAAATGGGGGACCCTGATGTAAACAAGACACAAGACTCTCTGGTCTGCATCCCCTTAACAATTGTGTGTATTGAGCTGTACTGCACTGTACCCATTCTGCAATCTGTTAATTAAAATGTTCAATCAATCAGTATATATTCGTTATTTATTTTTGGTATAGTGCTTAACAAGCATAATTTAATGTTGCCCAGTTGTGGCCTGTTGAGGGGCAATACATATCAAAAGTTCCAAAACATCTATTGTGTTTGTATTTGTATGATCCACTATATAAACATAGTTATAGTTCATATAAACATTTGATTGGAGGCTAGTCTCACTTTGTCCCACAGCAACATTAAAATAGTTTAGATTTGTGTATGTTGTTCATGTAAAAAAAGTACTTGAAAGTAACGCAATAGTTACTTTCTGAAGTAACTAGTTACTTTTATAATTTGTAACTGAGTACGTAATTTAGTTACTTTTTGGAGATGTATGGGCCTTTTAAGTCAGTGATAAAAGTGTCTTTCAAGGATAAGTGAGCTCCTGCACTGATTATTATAGTTCAATATTCAATATTTGATCACCAAAACCCCCCAAAAATCATAAAAGTGTTACGATGGGGTAGGTAGAATACAATAATACAGAAAGGGAAGGAATGGAGGAGGCTGAGGCGAGGAGTGAAGCTTGGAGAAGGGTGTTTACTGTAGAATCCAGTGCAATACAAGGAACATACAGAAACTACATAACAAACTTCACAATACAAAGCAACAAACACTAAGACTTACTAGAGGGAGAACGGTGCGACACGACGTGGATAGGAACAGGGGGTAACTGGAGGTATGTCGCCACACCGAAGGGAGGACAGACAGAACCCTATATACCCCAACTAATTAACTATTAAGAACACCTGGCCAACACAGAATCACAAACAACACCTAGACAATAAGCAAAGAACAACTAAACACAACTAAACACAAAAGCAACTCCTAACAACCCAAAACAGTGCATGACATCACACCAGGGAAGGGAAAGACAATGACAGCACACACCAGGACACCACATTGATTACACAATTAATTAATGTTTATACAGTGGTCAAGATACTTGTCATTGCAGCATGCACCAATTGTTTGTGACCACTAGAGGGTGGTAGGGCGCCAATGTCAGGCCGAGGGCCAATGTCAGATGGAGGGCATTGCCCAAAGTCAGGTGGAGAGCACTGCTCAAAGTTACCATCCTGACCCGTCCAACCATGACCGGGCCTAGGATCCTGACAGTACCTCCCCCTCAACGGGGGGCTTCCAGACCCCCGAAGACAACGTCCATAGCCAGGCGAGGGAGGAAGCTGGAACCCCGGAGAGGATCCAGGGAGGGGACCCGAAGACCAGGGGCCGGGAGGCCGAGCGAAAACCCCAGGAGGGGCATAGCAGCCAGGGAGGCTGAAAACGGGTGCAGATACCCGGAGAGGGGGGGTGAGGACGGGAACAGAGACCCGGCGAGGGGGAGTGGGGATGGGCGCCGAGACCCGGGTAGGGGGGCAGAACCTGATAACCGAGGCCCGGCGAGGGGGAGTGGGGACGGGCACTGAGGCCCGACGAGGAGGGCTGGACCTGGGAAGAGAGGCCCGACGAGGGGGGGTGGGTACAGGTGTAGAAGCCCGGGAAGGGGAGCTGGACCCTGGAGCAGGATCCCGGGCGAGAGACCCTCCAGCCGCCGGACCCGGGACCGGTTCAGGAGAGCCGGACCGGAGGTGCGGCGGCGACGACCCCTGGAGCAGGATCCCACGCAGACCACGGCGAAGACCACGGCGAAGACCCCGGCGAGGACCACGGCGAGGACCAGGACGCTGATCACGGCGCAGAGCTGGACCAGACGGGGAGTCAGGATCCGTCGAGGAGCAGGGCGGCGGCACCGCAGCCGGGCCAGGTGTAGAGGCCGGGCAGGATGTGGAGACCGGGCCGGTCTCTGCGGCGAGGCGTGGTATAGGACCCGGGAATGAGGAGCCAGGACCCAGAGCAGAGGCTGGACTGGGCGTGGAAGCTAGACCAGCTGTGGAGGCCTTGCTAGCCATACTAGCCTCGGGGGCTAGGATAACTGTGAGCCCTGGACTCCCTGTGAGAACTGTGCTAGCTGGGAATGCCTGGCTAGCTTGGGACATCTGGTCCATCTCCGGTACTAGGCTCACCCTGAACCTGGAGCCTAGTCTGGCAGTGGAGACTGTGCTAGCTGGAAACGGCCGGTTAGCTATTGAAACGAAGCTAACGGGCGGAGCTATGTTAGCTGGGCACGGCTGGTTAGCTATTGACACGAAGCTAACGGGCGGAGCTAGGTTAGCTGGGAGTGGCTGGTTAGCTATTGACACAAAGCTAACCGGCGGAGCTATGTTAGCTGTGGACGTCTGGTTAGCTGTATGAGCGGAGCTAACGGGTAGAGCTGTACCAACTGGAGACGTCTGGCCATCTATGGTGGCGGAGTTAACAGGCGGAGCTGTGATAACTGGGGATGGCCGGTTAGCTATCGGCACGAAGCTAACGGGCGGTTCTGTGTTAGCTGGGGACGGCCAAACACCTGACTCAGTAGAATAGAATATAGAAGTACTTTATATACTGTGTGTTGTTGTAGCCACTGGTTAATTCGCGATTTTTTATTGGTTTGTCATGACAAACCAATTACATAATCCAACATATGTGTAAAGAAACAACATATTCCAGTTAACGGTATATTTCTTTAATGATTCGTTACGGCGTAATCAATACTTCCATTTGTATAAATTGCGGGGGAGTTTAGTATTGCTGCCTGGCTGAGGAGCTTGTCGCGGCTCATGCGCATGCGCGCGCTCGGCCAATCAGAGCAATGCGGAAGGACAAGTGGGCTGCCGAAAGTATTCACGCATCCGGTATTGGTTCATCCGTGTGTTTATGTGTAAATAGGACTGTTGTGTGTGAATTTTAGTGTTGGATCAGAGGGGTTAATCTGAGCATGTGTATATTAATATGTGCGTCTTCATCATGCATGCTGACCTGTGTGGTGTGGACTATGTGTGGTTCTGTAACGTTACTCTTACCTATAGCCTATGTCAGCAAGCGTCACAGTAAAGTCCCCCCCCCCCCCCCCCCCTGAAAGAAAAATAATGAGCTCCCCCGAAGACCATGGTATGGTTTGCACACTGGATAGAAGGCTGCACAGGTGTCCAGTGTCATGCTGATGACATACTGGTGTACGGAAAGGACATACAGGAGCATAATAAGAGATTGCACAGGGTCCTAAAGACACTGCAGGCAGAAGGCCTGACACTGAACAGTGAAAAATGTGAGTTTGCAAAAAACAGCATAATGTTTCTGGGTCAGCGCATCACAGCAGACGGGGTGGCCCCGGATCCAGCTAAGGTCAGAGCAATCTTGGAGATGCCTGAGCCTACCGACGTCGAAGGAGTGAAAAGACTGATGGGGATGGCCCAATATATAGGCAAGTTCTTACCTCATCTGGCCTCGTACACTCGCCCAATCAAAGACCTGTTGTGCGGGAAGAATGAATGGGTCTGGGAGGCCCCACAAAAAGAAGCTTTTCAGAGACTGAAAGCGGAGTTAATTTCCCCGCGGGTGTTAGCCCCGTACTCACTTGCGTGCGTATCGGCCGATGCCTCATCCTACGGTATCGGAGGCGTTCTGACGCAACAACAGACAGATGGGATATGGAAGCCGGTCGTGTTCAATTCTAGGAGCCTGTCAAGCCCAGAGAAGAATTATGCCCAGATAGAAAAGGAGGCGTTGGCAGCCACATGGGCATGTGAGCGGTTGTCATCCTACCTTCTGGGGGTCAGATTCAGGCTGGAAACTGATCATAAGCCACTAGTGCCATTGCTGAGTAACAAAGCACTAGATGAGCTCCCACCCAGAGTTCTGAGGTTTCGGCTGAGACTGATGAGATTCACATACGATATTGTACATGTGCCCGGTAAGTGCTTGATAACAGCAGACACATTGTCGAGAGCTCCTGTCAAGCACACGCTCACACAAGAAGAAATGGACAGGGAAACAGAAGTCAAAGTGTTTGTGGATGCAGTTGTGCAAAGCCTCCCAGCCACGGAAGCTAGGCTGAGGAGCATACTGGAGAAACAGGGTGTTGACCCTGTCTGTGCAAAGCTCATCAGATACTGTAAGACAGGTTGGCCTGAGAAGCATGACCTCCCACCGGAGTTGGGGACATACTGGCCAGAAAGAGAGAACCTCACACTGGCTGGTGAGCTACTGCTGCGTGGTCTTCAGCAACCTGCTCCACAGACAACAACACCTGAGGTATCTGAGCCTACTGTGGAACAAGATAACTCAGAGACACACCCATACCAGCCAGCTCAAAGTGCCAGTGACATTAGAAATGACAGACATTCTGATAACACCAAAGTGCCCTATGTGACCTCCTCTGGCAGAGTGTCACGTCCTCCAGTTAGATTGGATATACATTTACATTTACATTTAGTCATTTAGCTGACGCTTTTATCCAAAGCGACTTACAAGTTCTGTGCGACAAGACAGCAAGAAGGGTATAACTCTATCAGCTGAGTAACAATGTTCATCAAAGTGTTGCGTGTTACAGTGTAGGTTAGTTTATTAGGACAAGTGCATGACATTAAGGTTAGTCGGGGTTAGATTTTTTTTTTTATCATTTCAGATAATGGTTGAAGAAGTGAGTCTTTAGTCGACGGCGAAAGATTGGACGGGATTCGGCTGTCCTAACTGGGATGGGTAGTTCATTCCACCATTGTGGGGCAAGGACTGAGAATAGGCGGCTTCTCTTTGATGACCCTCCGGGAGCTTGGATAGGAGTAGATCTGAGGCGGCCAGAAGATGCAGAGCGTAGGGGTCTTGAGGGTGTGTAGTTAGAGACCATTGACCGGAGGTAGGCGGGAGCGGTTCCCTTTGCCGCACGGTATGCTAGGTCGAAGGCCTTGAAGCGGATACGTGCAGCAATGGGGAGCCAGTGCAGGTCCCTAAGAAGTGGGGTGACATGGGCCGACTTCGGTAGGTTTGAGATCAGGCGGGCCGCTGCATTTTTAATGAGTTGAAGAGGCTTGGTGGCAGTGGCCGGGAGGCCAGCTAGCAGTGCGTTGCAGTAGTCGAGGCGGGAGATGACTGTTGATTGGACGAGGAGTTGGGTGGCTTCTTTTGTCAGGAAGGGGCGTATCCTTCTGACGTTGCTCAGGAGGAATCTGCAGGTTCTGGTTGTCGCTGCGATGTGAGCAGAGAAGTTCAACTGGTCGTTGAGGACAACACCAAGGTTCTTGGCGGTCGGCGACGCGGTCACAGCTGCATTCTCGACTGTGATGGAGAGGTCGGTCAGGGGGGAGGATTTGGTCGGCAGGTGGAGCAATTCTGTTTTGCTTAGGTTCAGTTTGAGGTGGTTGGTCGTCATCCAGGCGGAGATGTCGGACAGACAGGCCGAGATCCGCTCAGAGACGTGGATATCTGAGGGAGGGAAGGAGAGGAAGAGTTGAGTATCATCGGCATAACAATGATATGAGAAGCCATGAGACGTGATAATGTTACCCAGTGATTTAGTGTAGAGGGAGAAGAGAAGGGGTCCTAGGACCGAGCCCTGGGGGACACCCGTCCGGAGGGGGCGGGTGGCCGACAGAGTCCCTCTCCATGACACTTGGTAGGAGCGGTCATTGAGGTATGATGTCAGCCATGTCAGCGCAGATCCAGCCACTCCCATTCCTGCGAGGGCCGCGAGGAGGATCTGATGGTTGACTGCGAGAGACTGGGGGGGGGGGGGGGGGGGTGAATGACTGTTCGAAAAAAAAGAAAAAAAAGAGAGAGAGAGAGAGAGAGAGAGAGAGAGAGAGAGAGAGAGAGAGAGAGAGAGAGAGAGAGAGAGAGAGAGAGAGAGAAAGAGAGGAAAGATGATGTGATTTGCATCTGTTCATAATCTCAGTAAGAGATGCAAGACAAGAGTCTTGTTGAGATTATTGTTTGAAAATGTTATGCAAATATTGGATGCCTATTGTGGTGTAATACTGTAATATGATGTTTTGTTATTAAGGGACTGGGAGATGTTTCTTACTAAAAGGGGAAGATGTCCTGTAAGAGTTTGGCCCGTGTTGCTACACGGACACATTTGTATGTTGCATGTTAGTTCCTGACTGACCTAGCATTAAAGAGTCAACGTGATCACATCTCTCTGTCTATTATTATCTGTGAACTAAAGGTACAAGGTTTACACAACACCCGCTATAGTTGAAACAAATACAAGCCCGGGTCACTATTAGAGGAATTACGGTATATACATGGATATTTGAATGGGACTGAATGGGAGATTGAATATCAGTTGAACTAATCCTACACAAAACAATCCAGGGGTCGAGGTTAAAACCTAGAATAATACTAGTCAGACGGTGAACAGAGCCACCATTACTGGCAGGCAAGTGTACAGTATGTGTACATACACGCACGCTTTTCAGATTCAGATTGCTTTATTACATGCTCTATAAAATCTGAACCAATAGAAAAAGGTAATCTCATACCATCAGCATAATGTCAGGATTAGAACATTTAAGGAGATAAAGTTGTCCAGGCAAAAAACATCTGGGCCTAATGTGTGACGACACCCGGAAGTGGACTAGGCCATTGATGCCATATATTAGACCTTTCTGGATGAACAGTGAGAAAGAGATATGTTGTGGGTCCATGAAAGACTTCTTGGATGTCTGACACCTACAACAAGCCAATGTGAGTGAGCTAACTGCTTCAAGCAGGGGCCAGTAATTAGTAAAACTGACTTAAAGGGATATTTCACTTTAGAAGAACTTGTCAAGTGTCAGCAGTATTACCTCTACTGTATGTACATCTACAAGTAAGCTAACGACCACTGCTATCCCTCCTAGGTGTCAGGCTCCTGATTAACTTCCATTCATTTTAGGGGCCTAGATATTATAAATATTACACTTATTTTAAACAAACTATACAACAATATTGTAGTTTGGTACAGGACCAACTTTACGGACAGTGTAAGAGTACCCAAGTGACTTACCTGGGATATGGCCAAATGTCCAGTATCAGTGTCATGACTTCTATGAAAATGTTATTTGGGGCGTAAAAGCTCAAAATCAGTCTCCCATTTTATTGTCATTGGAACAATTCCAATAATATACAACTCAGTGATCACATATTCGAGTCTCGGGCTCTGAGGTTTTTTAAGATGCTGGAGACAGAATTTGACCAATTAAAGACAGGATACAGATAGATTCAGATTCAGATTCAGACAACTTTATTGATCCTGCGTGGGGCAATTCATATTTGCAGATGCATACGCAACAAGCAACAAAGACAAACAAACAACAAAATAAAACATCTCAACGACAGCACGACAAAAATAAATAAAAAAGAGAAACACTCCATGTGATACACAATCCAGCAAAGTAAAAGTAAAAACAGACAACCAAGTGCAAAAGGCTACATAAAATGACTACTGTCTGTGTTTAAAAGTCTGATAGCCGAGGGGACAAAAGATTTGGTCCTACTTGGTGGGACGTCATAACGGCGGCCAGAAGGCAACAGTGAAAACCAACCGCTGAGACAGAGCATGGAGGGGTTGATTAGTGATGCTCGTCCCCTTCTTGACCACCTGGTCCGTCCAGAGAGAACATAGGTCTCTCTGTTTTACTCCAATTATTTTGGAGCACACTTTCACTATGTACTGTAGGCTGTTCCTATATTTAATAGACAGGCCACTGAACCAGCAGATAAAAGAAAAAGTTAGGAGGCTTTCAATAAAATAACTATAAAAAGTGCTCAGGATCTTCGCACTAACATTAAAAGAGTTCAGCTTTCTCAGCAGGTAGATCCTCTGCTGACCTTTTTTAACAATAGACTCTGTATTTAAGTTGAACTTCAGTTTAAAGTCAAATACAGCTCCTAGGTATTTGTACGATTCAACAATCTGGACATCTTCATCGTGAATTACACTAGCTACACTGGCTTGATGATCGGGGTTATGTCTGAAGTCAATTATCATGTCCTTAGTCTTAGAGACATTGAGGTCCAAGTAATTCTCATCACACCAATTCACAAAGTCGTGAAGTACAGGTCCATGATCAGTTTCGGAGCGCTGCAGTAGGGATACCAGGACAGTGTCATCTGAAAACTTAACCAGATGCCTTTGGTCATGAAGCGATCTGCAGCTGTCCGTGTACATAATAAATAAAAGGGGAGACAAAACGCAACCTTGGGGGGAACCAGTGTTGGAAATCGACATGTTGGACATCTGCCCATTGACAAAGACCTGCTGGACCCTCTCAGTGAGGAAATTAAAAATCAGCATGAGAAGCTGGTGTGGGAGACTAAAATAAGAGTCAATCCTCTCAATTAAAATGTGGGGCTGCATTTTATTAAAAGCAGAGGAGAAATCTGCAAATAAAAGTCTAGCATGAGCTCCAGGTGTTTCCAGGTGTTTATACACAATGTCCAAGATGAAGAGCATAGCATCCTCCACCCCTTTACCTGGCTGATATGCGAATTGAAGGGGATCTAATTTACCCTCAATAAAAGACATAGTAGTGTTTTTTTAAAACTTCTCAAAAACCTTCATTGCTAATGAGGTAAGCGCCACTGGTCTAAAGTCCTTCATTTATTTTGAATCTTTTGACTTAGGGATGGGTATGATGGTTGACGTCTTCCATAATGTGGGGATCTGACCTAGATCTACACACATCTGGAAGAGTCTAGAAAACACCCAACCAAGTTGATCAGCACAGTGGTGCAGGGTGCGCCCGCATATCGAGTCTGGGCCAGCAGCTTTTCTTGGTTTAACCTTTTTAAATGATGCTGTGACCCAATCTTGGGAAATAACCATTTTGTTTTGGGGTTCCAGGGAATCCATGCATGCAGAGATATTCTCTGAAAAGTCAGAACTTTCAAAGCGGGAGAAGAAGGAATTAAAAGTGTTTGGCAAGTCAGTGCTATTTACTCCTCTAATAGTAGTGGATTTATTCCTCCCAGTATTAGTATTTGTGTTTATGGAAGCCATGTTCTTTATACCTTGCCATGCGGCTCTGAGGTATCCACTGCTATATTGAGCTTCTATCTTGTCCGTATACATTTGTTTGGCCTTCTTAATAGCAATACACACTTCTCTAGAAGCAGCCTTTTTCTCTAGGGCATTACCCGTACAATAGGCCAGTTTCTTTTTATTGATAACTGCTTTTAACTCCTTGGTTATCCAATGATTATTATTTGGATAAATAACAACCACTTTACTCGGGATAATGGAATCTACGCTAAATGTGATGTACAAAGAGATAGTGTCACGAAGTTCATTAATGTTATCGCCGCATGCGGCAAAGAAACAGTCCCAGTCCGTACATTCGAAGCAGGCCTGAAGGGAGGAGATGCTGTCCTCCGACCAGCATTTCACTGGTTTCTCCACCCGCGGAAGGCGCCTGAAAGTGGGTGTGTACATGGGAATCAGATACACGCTATTGTGGTAGGAAAATCCCAGGGAAGGCAGTGGTAGCGATTTGTAAGCACCGCTCACTGAGCCATAACACAGGTCTATGATAGAGTTCCTCTGTGTGGTGGCACAGGCCACATACTGGTCACATACTCAGGGCCGCCTGGGAGAAATGCGAGGGCCTGTGCGAGATTAAACGCGAGGCCCCCCCCCCCCCTAAAAGGTAAAAAAAATAAAAAGAAATAAAAATAAATCTTTTTTATACAGTCAACATATTCTTAAATAATAGCGCTGCCCGAGGCTGGGCATGATACAGTCAACATATAGCAAGAGAGAGAGCGAGAGAGAGCTCCCGTTCTACAGTCAATATACAGTGTTATCGCTGCACAGACCCGGCATTGCCCCTGACCCTCCACCAGAGCAAGGCCAGAGAGAGAGAGAGAGAGAGAGAGAGAGAGAGACACATTGGAAAGAAACAACCCAAAACCAGAGCAAATTGAAATGCTATTTGGCCCTAAACAGAGAGTACACAGTGGCAGAATACCTGAGCACTGTGACTGACCCACTACTAAGAAGATCCTTGACTAGGTACAGACTCAGCGAGCACAGCCTAGCCATCGAGAAAGGCCGCCATAGGCAGACCTGGCTCCCAAGCGAAGACAGACCCACTGCACACAAGATGAGGTGGAAACCGAGCTCCACTTCTTAACAACCTACCCACTATACCAAGACATACTTCCTGTTACGTGCCCCCGTGGGGAGACGCAACACTAGGCCACAGACAGGATAGGTGAGGATGCAGTGACACAAAACACCATAGACAGATTGTAAAATAACAATATTTATTTTACATAAATGAGATCAGCAACACAGAGAGCAAAGAGGACCCACCAGTGAGCACCAAATAATATCAAAATGAAACAAAAGCCCCCCCCCCCCCCTTACAGGCGCGGACGCCCCAAAGTACAGGAGGTGGTGCTCACTCTAAGCTGGTGTCTTTAACAGTAGTTCTCCTACGTGATGCAGATGTAGACCCCAGGGTATCTTTCTGCCCTCAATGTCCCTGTGTGCGAAACAAAAGATTAATAACAGGAAACAATCACTATAGGCTGGGTGACAAACAAATATACAAAGGGTTAGTACAGAAATGTACAACAACACAAAAGATACAATACTATATAGACCAATGAGCTCACACACAATGAGCTCACACAGAGCTTTGATTAGCTCTCACACAAAATTAGCTCCAATTAAGCTGTTACCAGCTCTGACACAAATGTACCCTAAGAGCCTCAGCTCTATTACCAAAAGCCACAAAAGAGAGTGTGTAACAAAGAGTGTGTACAAAGACACCAAGAGCTCTACTTTACCACATCAATGAACCAGAGAGCTCTACCTACAAAAGCACCAACACACTAGAGCCATAGTTACCACCAACACACAGACCAAACGAACCAGGGAGCTAACTAACACTGAAACACAAAGGGTATTATGAAGGGAGTGGATGTTGATTGTGGGACGAGTCTCAGCTGCCGCTGCACCGGGGTGAGTTGGTGATTGACCAGCTGCTGCTGCAACTGGGAACCTGAGAGTGGGATATGTAGACACAAGAGGGAGACAAGACAAAAACAAACAAAACATGCCTATATACACAACAGATTACATACATTACTCCCATATATATATACATAAGGACACAGTCCGTAACACTTCCCACAAATTGCAAACACCCAAAGAGACTTTGAAAACATCGACAACTCAAAACTCCCATACCTACTGAGAGAAATACAAGAATGTGAAATAAAGCCCATTTGAATTGAAGAGAGAGAGATAGATAGAGCATGTCTGTGTGTGTTAGAAAGAGAGAGATAGAGAGAGAGCATGTCTGTTTGTGTGTGTGTGTTAGAGAGAGAGCATGTATATGTGTGTTAGAAAGAGAGAGAAATATAGAGAGAGAGAGCATGTCATTTTGTGTGTTAGAGAGAGATATAGAGCATGTCTGTGTGTGTTAGAAAGAGAGAGAGAGAGAGAGAGAGCATGTGTGTTTGTGTGTTAGAGAGAGAGCATGTCTGTGTGTGTGTGTGTTAGAGAGAGAGCATGTATGAGAGAGATAAGCAAAGATGAGCCCCTAAAGGATATTCAACTTTTAATGGAAGAACAAAACAGAAGGAAAAGATAACTTCACAAAGGCAACATGAATATACATAGATCCAAAAGGACAAAGATCAACACTTAAATCCAAAGAGAAGAGGGTCTATACCAGAGAAAACAAAGTAGCAAGGAGCCAATGGCCGACATAAGCTAAATAGGCTAACTGCAAATAGAGTAGCCAGGTACTGACACCAGGCCACACACCGTTAGCTACTACAACAGCTAGCCGGCCCGTTTGGCTCCCAAGAGAGAGAGAGAGATATATCCACGGCGGGAATAGAATAGAGTGCATTAAAAACTCACCAAACGTCCAAGAGGATGGAGACAACCGCGTGGAGTTGACGAAGTTCATCTGCCGAATGACCGTCCTCTTCATCTTGGCATAACAATGCTGCACGTGCTCTCTCTAGGTTAGCTAACGCTAGTTAGCCTTTAGCTAAGCTAGCTACTAGCCGACATCATCATGGCTATCCCGACTGAACCACACGTTAGCACTCGATATTATAACGTAGCTAAAGCTAACTAGCTGTCCCTGCCTTTAGCTAAGCCGACATGGCTAGCCTGACTGAACTGACTAACATGCAACAACTTTCATCTTCAGTCCATCTGCCAAATGACCGTCCTCTTCGTTTTGGCTGGCATAACTAAGCATAACCTCCAAAGCTGCACGCGCAAAATAGTCAAACGCAGCTGACGCACGCCGGCGTACACATGATTTAACCCCTCCCTTCGTTGAAACCAATAGTATGTCTGCTGCAGAGCCCCAGAGCTCCAATAGTGAGTGTCTGCTGCAGAGCCGCAGAGCCAGGAACATTCTACAAACGTGTCTAATGTGAAATATATAAGCATATAAGCAAAACTAGATTTTAGGTCTGTGATCAAAAAAGGCCTCCCGGGAAGGGGGGCCTCGCAAAAAAAAATAAAAAAAAATAATAATAATAAAAAAAAATTTAAATACTTTTTTTTTTTTTTTTTGTGCGAGGCCCCCCTTTCCGCGAGGCCCTGTGCGACCGCACTGCTTGCACACCCCCTGAGGCGGCCCTGCACATACTGATTGGGACAGCAGTGGTCTCTAGCTTACTTGTAGATTACTTTAGATAAGAGGTAGGAATGCTAATGAAGTTCTACTCAAGTAAAATATATGTTCTCCGAGCATATTCTGAATTTGTAAAGTCAGCTTTTTATTTTAGTGCTCGAAACACTTGGAAGGTGTAACGTTCTGGGTTTCTAGGACTAGGAACCCTACTGTCTTTCTGGAGTACTTCACCTTGTTGTTGGTATTTGCACTTATTGATTGTCACCTCTGGTTCGCTGTCACTACACTGATTGACTGTCACCACTGGTTACTGTCACTGGCTGTCACTTATGCTGTCACTAATTGATGCCTGTGGTATGTCAGGAATGTGGCTTTATAATGACCTCCTGTTTCCTTTCTCCCTGTCGGAGCTTCAGACAGTCCTGCATGCAGACGGATTCAGAACGAGTGCTGACCTTCTTGTTGCTGTTAATTTATATTTTGTATTTAGCCTAAGGTCTGTTTTTCAGTTGACGCCCTGCGTCTTTCTTGTTCATTACTTTCATTGCTCCTGTGTTCTTACAATAAAAAGACACACTATTGAAGAAGAGCAAACCACATCTCCGTCTCATTCCTTCCTCTACAATTGGAACTCAATTTCCTACCTGCATCGTAACAGGAAGGATCTTCAACGCGCCCTGAGGATCAATACTCTCATAACCTTTTTTTATTGTATCACTTAAGCATTGCGCATGCACATCGCAGCACTTTGACCTCGTCTGTCCGCCTAGCACTGCGTTTTCTCCGATCAACCAATACAGTGTTGGAAAGGTTAATTTGCAGCCTTTCGATCATCACCACACTCAACCTATTGCGTAAATGGTAAATGGCTGCATTTATATATCGCTTTTATCCGAAGCGATTTACAATTTGTTCCTCACATTTTATCCATGCACTCACACATTCACATACTGACGGCTGAAGCAACCATGAAAGGTGCCAACCTGCTCAACAGGAGAAATTAGGGGTTAAGTGTCTTGCTCAAGGATACGCTGCCAGGGAGGAGCGGGAATCAAACCAGTAACCTCCAGATTACCAGACGACCGCTCTATCTCGAGTTACAAGACGAAACATCCGATGAGCGTCATTTGACAAGCCATTCGGAAAGTGACTACGTCCGGTTTGGTCGGGTCCTGAACGGACCAGTCACTGCTGATGGTGAAAATGATTGACCACCTTTGTAGCCAATGGAATTCTGGAGCCAACGCTATCCCATGCGGGGGCTGATCGCAGCAAGAAAGGGGTAGAAGAAGCCAGGGAAGTCCTTTGTTTTGACTAGAGCCTCGGAATCAATGGAAACGGACGGCCATTTTGGATAATCATGCCGAATTTATCTCGGTACACACATTACAAAAACCTTTGTGAAGGGCGGTTAGGTGGAGCGGAGATTGCGTTCGTCACCAACCCCGGAGCTGTGAGCTGGATTCGCCTGTTCGAATCCAGCTCACAGCTCCGGGGTTGTCACCAGCTTGGCTGGCCGTCTGCACTAATACAATTGGCTGTATTAGAGGGTGGGAGAAGCTGGCGGGGTGGGTCCGGGTCGATGTAAACAGCGACTCCTACAGTTCGGTCGGGGCGCCTGCTAAGCGCGGATAGGACTTGAGGGGGATAGTGTGGTCCTCCCACACGCTACGCCCTCTCGATGAGAATCCGCGCTGCCAGGTGAAAAGAAGCGGTGATTGGCTGGACGTGTGTCGGAGGAAGCACGTGGTAGCCTCCACTCTCCCAGATGATCTGACTGTGGGGGGTAAGTGCGCAGCGACCAGGAAGGGACTGGGAATTGGCATACGACTAACATTGGGATGGGAGAAAATCGGAGGAAAATGGAGGGGGAAAAAAAAAAAACTTTGTGAAACACTCATTTTCCATGGGATTTTTATAAACGTTGGACCTGTTCTAGATAAGGCTTCAGGCTATGGAACCGTTCTGTTTTCCAGCTCCTACCTCTGGAAATTAAAAACAGGCATCTGGCAACCGCTAAACAGAAATGTGAGTAGCCTACACAAAACTTTTACTTCAGTGTGTTCAAACCTCTGTTACTCTATTTCATTAGCACTCAGAGTGATTCATCTTTGTTGTGGAAGAAAGATCAGAATGTTTCCTTTCAAAAGAGACCAGACGCAGGGACGTGCACAGGACTTTAGAGGGGCAGGTGCTCAAAGGCTGAAAAGGGCACTGGGCCTGTGCTATTTTTGGGGGGCCTTTTTGGGTGGGAGGGGCCTTTTTATGCTTTTGGGGGGGGTTTGGTGATCAAATATTGAATATTGAACTATAATAATCAGTGCAGGAGCTCACTTATCCTTGAAAGACACTTTTACCACTGACTTAAAAGGCCCATACATCTCCATAAATGTTCAGGGCGGAGGGAATAAGTGCTTACCCTACAGACCCCAAGTCTGTTAGGACAGCAGACTCGGTTGGCACTGCTCAAAACTTACCTCTTTAAAATAGCTTTTAAATGAATTATTATCTTTATTTCATTGTCTTATTTTTCTTTATTTCTATACATTTTACTTAAATATTTTATTATAATGTGTATCATTGTTTTATGTAGTTTCTTTTTCCATTTTATCTGTTCTTTTTTTAATGTCAACATATTATTTAAATTATTCAAATGGTACTCAAACATGTTCCGTTGTGATGTCACCAGTGTTGGGCAAGTTACTTTTAAAAAGTAACTAGTTACAGTTACTAGTTACTTCTTCCAAAAAGTAACTAAATTACTTACTCAGTTACAAATTATAAAAGTAACTAGTTACTTCAGAAAGTAACTATTGTGTTACTTTCAAGTACAATTTTTACATAAACAACATACACAAATCTAAACTATTTTAATGTTGCTGTGGGACAAAGTGAGACTAGCCTCCAATCAAATGTCATGTATGTAGATATTATAATTACTATGTTTATATAGTGGATCATACAAATACAAACACAATAGATGTTTTGGAACTTTTGATATGTATTGCCCCTCAACAGGCCACAACTGGGCAACATTAAATTATGCTTGTTAAGCACTATACCAAAAATAAATAACAAATATATACTGATTGATTGAACATTTTAATGAACAGATTGCAGAATGGGTACAGTACAGCTCAATACACACAATTGTTAAGGGGATGCAGACCAGAGAGACTTTCGTCTTGTTTACATCAGGGTCCCCCATTTTCAATTCATGACATTTATGACATACACAACATACAGATATAAGAATCTAATCTAATCATCTAAACTAATCTAATCGTGACATTTAAGACATGCATGACATACATATATATATCTGAGCACCTGAAGACTGTGCTATTAAACCAGGAAGTGCAGCACTGTTGATAAGGCTGTAGCCTCCACTACTGTAGTGCCCTGCGCTGCAACACAACTAACACAAGAGTGAACAAAAAATGCTCATGGACTGTCTGTCGTTGACTGCTCGCTTGTGTTGTTCGTTGGATTAGTTTTGGATTATTTGGGCTCTGATTGGCTTACCATGACATTTTACTCAACCTCAGCCAATCGCGCACTGCCCACTAACCAAGGAAAAAAGTATTGCTTCTCAGCGCAGAGATCTGTCTGATATGAAAAAAACAGCTTCAATCATAGTAACGCACCGCATTTTTTGGCAGTAACGGTAACAGCGTTATTAAGATTGGAAGAGTAATCCGTTTACTCGTTACTGAAAAATATTCCCATCACTGGATGTCACAGTATGATGTCATAATAGAACATTCTAGAACATTTGTGATGTCATAATAGAACATTCTAGAACATTTGTGATGTCACAGTATGATGTCATAATCAAACATTCTAGAACATTTGTGATGGCACCGTATGATGTCATAATAGAACATTCTAGAACATTTGTGATGTCACAGTATGATGTCATAATCAAACATTCTAGAACATTTGTGTAGAGTATATATTCAACAATTCTCAGATCTCAGAAGACAAGTGAAGATCTCACTTGTTGTTCCTGGCTATTTGTCTGTAAGCTTGAATATATTCTGTAGATACAATTTAAAATCCCCACATGGAAAAGGAAACAATGTCCTGTACAATCCTTAATGAGCTGCGTCTGGAGGGAAGGCTCTGTGATGTGGTTATTAAAGTCAACAGCACTGAGTTGAATGCCCACAAGGCCCTCCTGTGTGACTGCAGTGACTATTTCAGGTAAGCTTGGTTCAGGTTAGCTTGTTCAGCTTAGCTTGTTTCAGGTTAGCTTGGTTCAGGTTAGCTTGGTTCAGCTTAGCTTGGTTTAGGTTAGCTTGGTTCAGGTTAGCTTGGTTCAGGTTAGCTTGGTTAAGCTTAGCTTGGTTCAGTTTAGCTTGGTTCAGGTTAGCTTGCTTCAGCTTAGCTTGGTTTAGGTTAGCTTGGTTCAGGTTAGCTTGGTTAGTAAACAGATATCATACTGTACTTTTTACTGTACACAGATAATATACAGTACTTCTACTGTAAACATATACTATACTGTACTTCTACTGTAAACAGATAATATACTGTATATATATACTGTAAAAAGATAATATACTGTACTTATACTGTAAAAAATATACTATACTGTATGTATACTGTAAAGATATAATATACTGTAATTCTACTGTAAACAGATAATATACTGTACTTATACTGTAAACAGATACTATACTGTACTTCTACTGTAAACATATACTATACTGCACTTCTACTGTAAACAGATACTATACTGTACTTATAATGTAAACATATACAATACTGTACTTATACTGTAAACATATATTATACTGTACTTCTACTGTAAACATATAATATACTGTACGTATACTGTAAACATATACTATACTGCACTTCTACTGTAAAATATACTATACTGCACTTCTACTGTAAACAGATAATATACTGTACTTATACTGTAAAAATATACTATACTGCACTTCTACTGTAAACATATAATATACTGTACTTCTACTGTAAACATATACAATACTGTACTTATACTGTAAACATATATTATACTGTACTTTGACTGTAAACATATAATATACTGTACTTATACTGTAAACATATACTATACTTCTACTGTGCTAAGACCCTATACTTCTACAGTGAAAATATATTACTACACAGGACAGAATGTTGCTTACTGTTTACTCATCAGATATCTCTATACTCTGCGTCCCACAGAGCCCTCTTCACTCGCTGGAGCGACTCACAGAAAGCAGTCCACACTATCCCTGGGGTGTCCCCGGGTATGATGCAGCTCATCATAGAGTACTCCTACACACGCTTTGTGATGGTGACAGCAGAGAACGTGGCAGAGCTTCTGGTGGCTGCAGACCAGCTTCGCGTCACTGGCATAGTAGAAGCGTGCTCTGACTTCCTAGAGGGCCAGCTGTCTCTGGAAAACTGTGTCGGCATCTGGAGGTTCACGGACATCTACTGCTGCCCTGACCTGAGGCGCAAGGCCCATCTCTTCATCGTGTGCCACTTTGAGGAGATGTTGCACGTCTCACAGGAGTTTGTGGAGCTGTCCCTGCAGCAACTGGTGGACATCATCGAGAGGGATGACCTGAACGTGAAGAGCGAGGAGACGGTGTTCGAGGCCGTCCTCCGTTGGATCGACCACTCCCGTGAGGAGCATCCTTTTGCTGCTGCCCAAGGTAACTAATTGTATTATGGATACGCAAACATGGTTGCTATTGCCTGAGACACATTTATTTTATTTATTTTTTTATTATTTTACTTTTCCTTGTTTGTCTGTCTCTTGCCAAGGTCATTATGATTCATGTTACTGTTATTATTGTTGTCGTCGCTGTTGTCATTGTTATTATTATTTTATTATTATTATTATTATTATTATTATTATTATTATTATTATTATTATTATTATTATTATTATTATTATTATTATTATTATTATTATTATTATTATTATTATTATTATTATTATTATTATTATTATTATTATTGTTGTACTCTTATGGGCTGTTTTATGTATGAAAATTAAATAAAAACATTTATAAAAAATTTAAAAAAAAACGAATTGTATTACTGTGCATTACATTAAAACAACTGTCGTATATTTCTAAATGAAAACATGAACATAAGCAACTGTACAAAATGATACTGGACGAAAATGCTGTTGGTAAACTGTAAAGGAGCGACCGGGGCTCCAGGAGAGATGGTGTCCGTTAGCACCAGGCCTACAGAGGGTAGAGGCAGGTTGACTCCCCAGAAACAGATGGCTGACTTTAAGATAATCAATGACCCCTCAAGACTATATTGAGGTAATCAGGAAAGGAGTTGGTATTTTAGTGTACTGGCCACTGTGAGAAACCCTCCCCCTGTCAAATAGCTCCGCAAGGCCACAGAGGTCACTAAACCAAATAGCCTTGTATACGTCAAACAGGAGACCATTTGGCATTCTCCCCCACCTAGAATTGAGATAGAGATTGAGTAAAACCCCCGTTCCCAACAGCACATTCTAAAGGGAAGTGGTGACAGCTGGCACACAAGGCCTAAAGATAGTAGAAAAACCGTTGACCCTGTCTAACCCTCCCCCGGGCCAACAAAACACATTCTGCAAGCAGAAAAGGACACCAGTCACCCATTAATTATAGACTAAGTAACAAGTGAACCAAAATAATGAGACAGAGGTAGTAAATTAAGGTTAAAGTTAAAATAACATAGGTTATATGTAGGCATAACTCTTAGAACTACTAGAATAACTTAGTCACAATAAAGAATAAAAACTCTTAAATACTAGAAGGTAAAACTATACAAATATTGGTCACATTATTTTATCAGGAAATAAGGTGTTCTATTAAAGGACGGATATATAGGGTTTGTTGTCTGGGCACTGTCTGAAAGTAATCTGTTTCTTATCTACACTATGTAAACATTTTGTCACCAGCATAAGGATGTATTACTCAGTGAAACGGAATCCTCTCATCAAGTAATGATTAAACGGCCCGGCAAGGTTCTATGGTGAAACGGTTGTGTCAGCAGAATAAGTAACATGTTGAGACAAGCCGGCTACAAGGGGTGGCCAAATAAGGAAGGCAGGCAGGGACTCTCCCCCTCCCCCCCTCTCTCTCTCTCTCTCTCTCTCCCCCTGATAAAAAGGGCTGATGGAGAGACACTCGGAAGACTCACACCAAAAGGGACCTGGAGAGACACGCCACAGACACAGGGGACAGGCCCTGGGAGGCAGAGCCACACAGAACTCGAGAGCCGAGCAAGACACTCAGAGGAGACGGAGAAGGATCCCTGGAGAGCCAAGCGGTGACACAGAGGGACTGAGACCCGATGACAGACGAAATCGCTTCGCAGCAGGAGAAGCCCACCACCAAAGGAGAGACGCAAAACGAGCGCTCTCTGCTGAGCACCGATACTCACGGAGACCAGGTTGCCTTGACAACCAGACCAGCAAACCACTAAGAGAGGACTCGTTGTTGCCATGGACAACCTGAGACAGCGAACAGCACCGAGAGACGATTAGATTGAATGAAAGAGACAATTAGATTGAACCAAAGAGACGATGTACTTGTTGATTCCTAAGCTGTGGTATTAATAAACAACCGCCGCCCGTTGATTTTGACCATATCGTCAGTCTCCTCTTACTTGAAACCGAACATCTGAAAATACCTAAACCAATGCAGAGGAAAGGGTAATAGAAAACTATACGATCACAAATAGAGATGAATGAAGCCAAGAAGGATACTTCAATTGGTGCGGTGACCCGTGCTGCATTCGACCGGAACCGGTTGGAGACGACAACAAGTTGCTTCTGGAAATTGGACCAGCCCCTCGTCGACGCCTCTACGACTGAAATAGAATAATCATCACCACTTCGACAGGCCAGCAGGACTAGGTAAGTAGTGATGGCGTTTAAGATTGGTAATGGTCGAAGCAGTCTCGCATTTTGGGGTTGCTATTGCATTAGGTAGGAATGAGATGGACCAGGATAAAGTTGGTGTTGGAGGGGATCGGGGTTCAGGGTTCACAACCTGACTCTGGTCTCAGCCACACGCCGGCGCTGCACTTAGGAAGCGTAGGGGATAGGGGATGTTCGGTTAGGATGAGGATATAGATGTCTATATTTAGTTAGCTTAGGAGGATAGGCTAGCGATAGGTAAAATATTTGAGGGGACCGGCGTAGAAGCGGTAGAACGGGGATTGGTCACAGATAGCGGGACGTGAGACTGTGAGTGACGAGGTGGTTCATTAAAGGGTAAGGTAAAGAGTTTAAGGAGAGAACCGTGGTGTAGTACAGGGTTAGCCTGGTTCCACGAAGAGAACAGAGAACGGAGTGTAGTGTAGAGTACTGAGAACAGAGTACAGGGTACGGATAGCATAGAAACAGAGAACAGAGTGATGAGAAGAGGATAGGGTTCGGGCTAGGATGCTATAGAGGCCACACTTAGAATCGGTACGACGGAGTAATGGACTTTGGAAGACGTTCCATAAGCGAATTACCAATTCTAATCCGACGTCATTTAGGCTCAGATTGGCTAAGGTCGATATCTGAAGAACATCAGCCGCGTGGAGGGATGAGGGAATGTAGAGGAAATCAAGCCGACAAGGGGCTCTACAGGTAGCGGGGACTCGGTCGAACACACGATTTGGCCATATAACACTCCGATACAAGCCAACAAGGGGCGCTATTAAAACTCTTCACGGGCTACTATACATGAATGGAGTGGGGTTTCTCAGGGGTATAGCAACGCGGACTCAGTAGATATATGAAGCACTTTGGAAGTAGATACTGCACATGTGATTAGAACGTAGGAGAATATTGTGTGAAAAAAAAAAACCAAAGGTAGGAAATGCGTTTAGGATGAATGTGTGCATAAATGAATGGTATGCTTATGAATGGGACATTGTTTTGCTAAGTATATGTGTTTGAATGGATGAATGTTAGGAGCTCTGAGTGAATGCCGAGGTATTTTTTTGTATTATTATAAACACTGGTGGTCAAGGCGGCAGCAGGAGAAACCGCACCCCTGTCCGGAAGGAGAGAGACGTTTGTTTAGCTGCCGGCATTAGCTAAGGGCAACGCGACTAACGTGTGGACGCTGTGTTGCGTTGTCGAGTGAATTGAATGAATGGCAAGTGTGATGGAACCTAGATGATGTGTAATGTTTGTTGAAATTTTTCAAAAAGGTGGGGATAAAGTCTATAAGTAATGTAGTAACGATCAAAAGAAACGGAGATTTTGGAGCTGATGACGTCACTGGGAGCGTCGGAGCTTGGGGTGCGTTTGATATACTGTGTATTTCGGTCAGGCGGGGCCAATCGGGCGAGCGTGCTAGAATAAGGATAATGATATATGTTCTGTGAACGGGGGCTTAATGGGATTAAAGTTATGTTGCGGGGGAAAGCAGGGGTTGTGTAAACGTTGCGATGTGTTGTGCCGCTCGGATCAACAGGAGACTGGGCCGTTTAGGAGGAGTGATGTTGGATGCTAAGCTAAGCTAGTAGGAGCTGGCGGTACTGAGCTAACGAAGCTAAGATGCTAAGCTACCTGTGCTAACAATATAGCATGATTGAACTCTCGGGGAAGTATCGCGTGTTGCTACTCTTTGGTGGCTGGGCGGGACCTTAGAGGGGCGGAGGACAGGGACTTCCGGTGTAGGGGATTCTGGGAATTGTAGTTTTGTGGTTGAGGTGGAACGTCAAGTTGGCGTCTTGGTGTGGTACGGCGTGATGACGCACTTGCGGGGGAGGCGTGGGCGCCTCCTGCAGGATGTGGTGAGAACTGTGCTGCAATAGGGGTGATGAGCGTACGTTCCAGTGGAGGACAGTGTTGCCTCTTTGATAGTTACACCTCTCCTCCACAGGTTGACGTGGTGCAGTAAGCAATAGAGAACAGTTGTGATTATTATAGGTTTTGAGTAGCGGCCATCTGTGGGGATTTGTAAATTCTTTATATTTGGTTTTTTCAGTTGTTGATGATGAATGTGTATACTTGTTTGATTATAAATCTGTATTTGTTATGGGCCAAGTATGGTTGAAGTGAGAGCAGCTGCGTTTTGTGATGGGATTTGGCGTGAACCCCCCCCCCCCCCCCCCCTTTTTCCTCTGTCTCTTCCTTCCTCGTTCACACTCTCTCCCTCCCTCCCTCCCTCCCTCCCTCTCTCCCTCCTTCCCTCCCTCCCTCTCTCCCTCCCCCCCGCCCCCCCCCGCCCCCCTCTGCTCCATCCCTATCTCCCAGCTTGACTTTGTGAGATGACGGGTGCGCAAGGGGAGTTTTGTATAGGATGGATTGTCTTTATGGTGGGCTTGGAGTATTGGTTATATTAATATAGTGTTACTTGCTAAAATAGGATTACATAAGGATAAATAGAATATTCATGGTCATTCTTTTGGTCTGATTAAAGTTAAGGTTGATTTAGACGGTTTTGGTAATAGTTAATGTTGCATTGTGTGCCCCCCCCCCTTCCTCCCCTTAGTCCCTGGATCCCTGTATCCCTCCCTCCTTTTTCTTTTCCCTCCGCCCCCCCTCTGTCTCTCCTTGTATTTCGCCCGGTGGTTCTCCATCCCTAGATTGCGGCGTATGTTGTGGGTTTGTAGGTTGTTTGAACTGCGTTGTTATTGTGTATGTGAAGTGGGTACCGGATGGGCGCTGGCCTGTCTAGGTGCAGGTGGTGGTAGGTTGAGTTGTGATATTCCTTGGAAGGAAGGCTTGGGGTGTTTCCATTCAGGTTCGAAACTGAAGGGAGGACGCTTTGGGCTGTGAGTTGACGGTTCTTTGTGTATTCAGGGAACTGGGTGAATATTGCAGGTGGCATAGTGCGGGTGTCCGTGAATTTATTAACGTGGCCAGCTGTACTATGTGTCGGTCAGGGTTTTAGTGATCTAAGTTGCTAAAAGTTTATTGTTTTCCCTGATTGGTGGTTGGTGGCAGTAACAACACTAATTGAGTTTTAGTGTTGTGGGGGGTAATGGTTGTGTGTAAGTGTGAATGAAATTGATGTTGTATGAGGAGTGTGTGAAGCAAAAGCGAATAATACATTTAGTCGATACGCTAATCGGGCATTTAAAGTAAGAAATAAGATTAGGATGAACAGATTCATCAAGCAAAGAGAGATTGAAACGGATGAAGGACCAGGTTTACCAGGATTATTAGACAAATTGATAGGCATGGGACTAATGATTATGTTTCCCAGAAAATCAGGTGGAGAGAACACACAGGGGATTGGAAACCTCCAGTGTTCCTGTTGAAGGAACGGACAATCAAGATAAGCTGTATCGTTATTTTCAAACAGATCACACTGTGTCTCTCTAAATATTTTAGTATAGTGTTGCCCGACATTTCCAATGCATAACGAGTAGTGGAAATAATAGGGAAATGCCACTGTATTAAGTCTGGATGTTTTTGCTTTCTTTCTGTACAGGTGCTCGGCTGAACAGGAGCTCTGGACGATTTCCATAACCATCTAGGGGAACGGCTGTAATGAGCCTTGGTATAAGTATGAATGATAAGCCAGTTATCAATCCTTGTCTGCACAGTAAAATTTTGACAGTGTGAGTGTTTTAACTCAAGTAAGTAGAAATAGTGAAAGACAGAGAAACTTGTTTTTTCGAACGGTGTTACAGGAGTGTTTGAAAGTGGAGTGAATGACAGTAACATAGGAAGTTCACCTTAGTGGAACATTGATAGGAATAACTGAAGCGTTAGATGCAATAACAATAGAATAACAACAACAACAATATGGAGAAGGGCCTTAGTGATCAGGCCATTGGGGGGAGAAGGCCGAGAGCCTCTGCAGACATTTCCCAGATAGACTTTACCAGTGATAATGATCTGATTGATTGGGACTTCTCTCATGTGACCAGTACGACAGAAGGACTTGAAATGTTGACTTTGGTTCCAATACAGGGGAGTGAACCAGTGACAACGGTGTTACTCCAACCAGAACCGATTCAAGCTGGAGTGTCCATTGCAGGCGACTGCGGTTTAACCAAGGGGCAGAAAAAGAGACTGAGGTTACAGCAGTCCCACGAAGTCCACTCTGGCCGGAGGGCTGGAACTGAGACCGACAGCAGGTATGGAATACACGAACAGTTTCTACAGCCCACCCGTTTCCCATGTCCACCCTGCCCTCAGCACCAAAGCCAAGATGAGAGGCGGAGCCCAGCGATGGGAAGTCAAACCGCCAGTGCTGAGATGGGGGAAGAGGCAGCATACTATAGACAACAGAGAGCGTTTGTGACAGCGTTCGAACAACATGAGGCAGTTCATCGAGATCTGATGAAGACACAGCTGGAGATCGGTTAGGCCGCACACGAGACTCAGAGATTGGAACGAGAACTGGCAAGAAAGGCTGCGCTACTAGAAGCGACAGCTGTTGAGATCATGCTTCGGGCGTCTGACCTAGGCCGCTGGGATCAAAGAGTGCCCTGTGCCCCGTTGCCCGGACAGGGAACTGGGCCGCGACAGGGTGAACAGAACCGCAGGAGGGGTGAGTTTCTAGGCCCCTCCCAACAAGAGGAGGCCCGAGGAGAGGCAGCAGAAAAGGACAGGTATGCCCCTCTCTCCTCCAGGCAACAGGACATGCGACCAGAGGACAGGAGAGGGGTGGACCTGGCGAGGACTGTGGGATGCCAGCCGAGGGACTGCGGGAGTCGTGGTAAACTGGAACCCCTGGGATGGCCGGCGTCGGCTGTGTGCTGGGATTGTGGGGAGGTTGGCCATTTCGCTCGGTCATGTGACAAAGGGTGGAGGGCTCAGCAAAAGTCCGGTAGAAGGCGAGAGTCCATCAGAAAACAGAGTTGCTGGAAATGTGGAGAGTTGGGACATTTTCAGAGGGGGTGTCTGCATAGGTCATAGGTTGATTAAGAGCGAAGCGGAAATGCACAAACAAAGCCTTTTGGGTGCTCGAGTAAATAGAGTTATTGATAAATTAAAATGGATAATGAGACTGATTAGAATAAAGATAGAGACGCAGGTACATAGATAAGGTTTGATTAAGTGTGCAAGTTACTAAAATGGTTTGGAAGACTAACCAGGGTAAGTTGGGGCTATAGAGGGATGACATAACTGAATATTGCCTGGGCTAATCAGACTAACAAAATTAATGGCTTTAGACAGGAACAATGGAACATTTAATATTAGACAGAGTTAGAAACAAAGGACTATTTATAGTAGTGATTACATACTTGATCGAAGGGTGGTCAAGTGGAATAAAAAAAAAAAAAAAACACAACAATGTTAATATTTCATTGCTTATTTTATTTCTTTTTGGATTTTTAATTTTGCTGTCTAGTTTTTGCGGGGGTATTTATGCCTCTAGATGATAGTTAAATTCTGTTGGATGGGTGTGTAGCATGTAGGCACTCACACATTTTTTGTTTATTTACAATTTTCTTTGTTTTTGTTTGACTATATTTTTTTTAGGAACTGGCTGGCTGGGAGGGATCTCTCGCCGGTCAGGGATAGCAGGTGGTGGTGACACAGCGAGACTGGTAGGAGGTCTGATATAATGAGCTGGAAACTGAGAATGGACGGGAGCTGGTTCATGGTTTATTTTCCGCTCATTAAGAGTCCAGATGTAGAATCTGGGCGGTTGTGTCGCTTTTTGGGTTATGGTAAGGGTTGGGGAAACATATTTCTCTGTCTATAGAAAGCTCTGTAGGTTTTTGGTCGCAAATTGGCCGACATAGTGTTCGTGTAGGGTGCAGACATGTGAATTTGATGATTGACTTATGGGAGGCTCTGCACCGGCTTGTTGAAAGCTGGCGGAGTGTGTGTGATGTGTGTTTAAAGGGACTGTGGTTTGTTGACCATGCACATAGGTTCTGTTGGTGATTGGCCTCGTCTAGAGCTGACTGTCCGGACCGAGGAGCTGTCGGGAAACAAGGTATTTGAAAGTGAAATAATGGTTATTCCACTGTCAAGGGTGGAAGTGGTAGTTGTGTTGATCTTGAGATATTGCATATCTAGTAAAACAGTACAGCACAAAAAGAAATGAGACAAAGGTGATTTGATTGAATAAATAACTTAAGAAGCTGTGAAATACATAGATAATTGATTTGGAGAAAAATGTATTGTCAAAATGCAGAACAGTAAAAATGTATCTGCGAAAATAAATGTTTCCAATCTATTGTGTGTTTGTAAATAATAATCCAAAATGCAAAAAGGACAGAGGGAAAATCGTTTCCTTTTGTGGAGAATCGGAGCAGGACAGAGATCTACATGCATACAACGAAGAGGCGGTGATTAGCACAAGATACAACAAGAAGAAAACGGTCAAAAACGAGTTAGCAGTAAAGGCCTTAGGAGGTTGGAATAGGGATAACTGACAGGGATGAAAGCGAAGGATAATTGAGGCCTCAGTGGTCTTTTCAAGGAGAAGAAATAATTTATGTTGCTTGTTTGAATTTCCCTCAAATGTTTAGAGAGTTAATCTTTTAGTGGTGTGATGTATTAATCTTTTCTTGCAGAGTCCATTACACAAAATAGACATTTAAGCTAATTACACGGATAAAAAATAGTCTAAACAACAAAGCTATTATTGAAAGAGTGTTTCTTGTAAAAACAGGAACAGCTTTCTTAGACTGGATGTCATAATAATAACTGATAAATGTGTATAACTGTGAAAGGAGGAAAAGGTAGGTAAAATGATGATTTTGTAACTGTACAGATGGAAAGGGGGTTGTAGTTCGATTTGGGTACATTTTGGATTTTTTAGAAAATTTTTGAAAATATTAGCAAAAATTATGATTATGATTTTTAACATGTTTAATTTAGAAAATTAATGCTGTATAGGAGGTTATTAAACCCCCTAAGGGTGGATTGTCGTATATTTCTAAATGAAAACATGAACATAAGCAACTGTACAAAATGATACTGGACGAAAATGCTGTTGGTAAACTGTAAAGGAGCGACCGGGGCTCCAGGAGAGATGGTGTCCGTTAGCACCAGGCCTACAGAGGGTAGAGGCAGGTTGACTCCCCAGAAACAGATGGCTGACTTTAAGATAATCAATGACCCCTCAAGACTATATTGAGGTAATCAGGAAAGGAGTTGGTATTTTAGTGTACTGGCCACTGTGAGAAACCCTCCCCCTGTCAAATAGCTCCGCAAGGCCACAGAGGTCACTAAACCAAATAGCCTTGTATACGTCAAACAGGAGACCATTTGGCATTCTCCCCC
>NC_140167.1:137701291-137768791 GCF_963971535.1 Notolepis coatsorum | reverse complement strand
GACAAGCCTAGTGCTTCTCCCTAGCCCTTTTCGGACAATTGGACAATGCTGCAATAGCAGCTGGTAAAAGTGTGGTGATTTATGGAATTACCGTTGTTATGTGTCGAAAGCCCGAAATAAAAAATTACTGAACTGAACTATCAGCCAAAGGTGGTGCATTAGTTTGTGTAATGTAATGTAATATCTGTTTGTAGTTTGTGTAATGTAATGTAATATCTGTTTTTAGTTTGTGTAATGTAATGTAATATCTGTTTGTAGTTTGTGTAATGTAATGTAATATCTGTTTTTAGTTTGCACATAATATGGGAACTTTTATCCATATGGTTGAGCCTGTTAGGAATTGCACCCCCAACCCAAGCAGATTGCAGATCACTCTCTCTATATGGAGGTATAAAAGAAAATATGGTAAAAATAATTGGCATAAAAAGGGCACTTTTTTATGAGGCACAAAAGGGCAGGTGCTTGTGCACCCATTGGGCTCTATGTGTGCACGTGCCTGCTAGCTGTGCCCTTGAGCAAGGCACCTCAGCTTTAACCGCTCCAGTGTTAGCTGCTCAGGGGCCAGTAGTAGAGTGCCTGACCATATGTCTTTATAATAATAATAATAATAATAATAATAATAATAATAATAATAATAATAATAATAATAATAATAATAATAATAATAATACATTTTATTTATAAGGCGCCTTTCAAGACACTCAAGGTCGCCGTACAACAATTAAAAGGCTGAAGGCTCTTGACCCCATGGGGACAGACGGGCTGGGGGGACGGTCAGGTTGATGGAGGAGGCAGACCTGAGGGACTGGGTGGGAATGTTGATGTGGAGGAGGTCGGACAGGTATGGAGGGGCGAGGTTGTGGATGGCCTTGAATGTATGGATGAGGATCTTGTAGTCTATGCTGTGTTTAATGGGAAGCCAGTGTAGTTGGCGTAGGACCGTCCAGATGCATGCATGTGCTATAAGTATAAAGTATAATAAATCGCAAATTACTTTGGGTATGCAATTGTCAAGTGTGTTGGGTAAATATAGCCCCATTTTTGCCCGATGCATATGTGGTTAATTGTATTTTAACTTGTCTGTACAACTCGTTGTACTGTATTGTAAATGAGGGAAACCTCAATGATCTATCGAGATTTCTAAATGAAGGTTTGAATGAACGAATGACTGGGAAAGAAAGGTTGTAGTAAGAGTGACAGTATTAGTATAGTAACAAGATCAAAATCACCCCCATGTGTCTAATTCCACTGAGATTCCAGATGTCCACCGCTCTGGGTTACAGGGTTATCCAAATGTCATACGGCTGATATTCAATACACTTGATATTGTTCTTCCTGTTTGCATGACAAAAGCATAACGTCAAAGATGGAACGGCATTCTGTAAATGTTAACACGTTAGAATGAATAATGGCGTGTGATTTTGTTTAACAGAGGATACCCTTGGGGGTAATCGACTTGGTGCCTTTGTAGAAACGATGACTAATATGTGATCTCTTGTGTGCTGTCTGGGAGTGTGCGTGTGTGTGTGTGTGTGTGTGTGTGTGTGTGTGTGTGTGTGTGTGTGTGTGTGTGTGTGTGTGTGTGTGTGTGTGTGTGTGTGTGTGTGTGTGTGTGTGTGTGTGTGTGTGTGTGTGTGTGTGTGTGTGTGTGTGTGTGTGTGTGTGTGTGTGTGTGTGTGTGTGTGTGTGTGTGTGTGTGTATATCATGTATGCATGCATGTGTGTCAAAACGTGGATGATTATGTGTCTCCGAGCTTCCAGGTCTTGGCAAGTGACAGTTGGCAAACGACTCACTTCACCAGGCCATGAACCAAATGGAAGCTTCACCTCAGCCTTGTCCAGCCTCAGGGCCCCGCTGTCTGACGGGCTCATAATGGGCCCTGGCACGCTATCCATCATCTGCTTCTTTCAAAGCATGAGCGAGCGTCTTGCTCTTGTATTTGTATAACGTTTTATGTTACTGTCAAGTCTCTGTTAATGCACGCAGGTGTACACACACACATTCATACATGCACACCCTGAAATCTATGATAATCCCACTGATGAATCAGTACTGCCTGAATTTGCCAGAATTAAAAGCGTTTTTGGCACTTGATTTATATTGAGGCAAATATTTAGAAATAATTTGAATAATTTGTTGTAAACAACTCGTGATATGATTGATGACCCATTCATAAGTCAACAATCAATATTTACAACAGCCTTTAGAACACATTCATGGCATGTAGCTGGTTTCAGAGTAAAAGCCCCTCACTCTCAAGCTCACATCTTCATAGCTGCTATCGATAAAGTAGTGTTAACAGTGGAATTACACCATCCATCTTATCACTTCCATACGCAAACAAACTCAGCATACAATGTAGCCATTAAAAAGATAAAACACAGGTTGATTTGATAGCTCAAATGGGATCTTTATCATTCACAATGAATGGCCTTCTTATAGGACTTCTTCGTATATGGTAGGACTGTATCAAAGTCACATTACAAAACGGCTCTGCGAAACTGTGAACAGCAGTTTGATTTATTATGTCAAAGCTTGATAAGGAAGCTTGGTACAGGACCAACTTTGTGGACAGTGTAAGAGTACCCAAGTGATTTTCCTGGGGTATGGCCAAATGGTCAGGATCAGTGTGATCACTTCTATGAACATTTTATTTGGGGCGTAAAAGCTCAAAATCAGTCTCCCATTTTATTGTCAGTGGAACAACTCCAGTAACTCACTCAGTGATCATATATTAGAGTCTCGGGCTCTGAGGTTTTTAAGATAATGGAGACAGTCGTTAATTTTCACAAACATCATTTGAACTGTCTGAGATCACTGAAATAACATATATGCAAATCCTGTTTTAGTGTGCAAATGTAGGTGTAAAATTTTCAGAATATCATCTCAGAATTATAGTAGGCCTACTCCATATTGTAGCTTTCGATGTCCAGTCGCTATTATTATAAGCATTAAAATATATTGTTTTCCAAATGCCAATGCTCAAGTGGGATGGTACTCACCACTGTACAGGCACTTACTGTGACTTCTTGAGTACCGGCACTTCTCACAAGCTGCCGGTACTATTGGTTAACTGCATTACCCAGGGGGCACCATGTGACGTCTAGCCTGCCGAAAAGCAAAGGAAGAAGTAAGAAGAAGACGCTCCCTCACACCATGAGGCTCACCTGTTCCCCTTCTCACTTGCCTGCTTTTCCCTGTCTGTTTCTCTGGCGGCTAAGTTAGTAACATTAAGTACTGTAGTGGCTAAACTAAAGTGAGAGCCATCAAGTTTTATGCTGAGTTTTTAAGCCTCTCTGGAGTATGCTTGGATGTTTGAAGGGAGAACGTTTTTTTTCTTTTTCTTTTTTTGCCTCAGACTAACGTGGATTATGCAATGCTAAAGGAATGGCTAATGGGTTCTGCGAAACCTACAGGAACTGTTTTTCCTGGCCATGTGTCTGCAAATACTGGGTGAGTCAATATCTTTCCCATTATGTAAGCTTTGTAATAGGACTCAATCAGGTTGTGTGTATTTTTTGGTTAGGAGGTGTAAAATTGCTTTCTGTTGCTGTGTGCAAGTATTGTCTCTACTCTTCATCTAAACAATGAAGTCATCTTATGTCATGCTTTTGACCATCATCAAGGGCTCAACACTGCAAGACAAGTTGCAAAGGAGAGGTGGAGAGAGAGACAGACCGATTAAGAGGTCAAGTGCCAGACAGCACAGCAAATCACACCCACATTTTTTTTGCTGCACGCCTTATTCCCCCTCCCCCCGCACCCCCACAGTGAAATGAGAGTACTGACACGTATTTATTTTCCATTTCAAGCACTGCAAAATCCTATCCAATCTGTGAGATTGTACACATGGGTTAACCTCTTTAGCGTCATAGTCATAGTGTATTTTGTTTATCAATATGTTAAAGTGTTATTAATGAAATATCAGTTTAGGAATTCTATTTATAAGCTAGCGAATTTCGACAGGATATAAATGCGAGCGGCCATCTTGTTGTAGTCATTATGATGAAGGACACTCAGGTCTTTCAATGAGCGTCAGAATTTCTAAAAACTACCCTACCCAGCAGGGACGTGCACAGGACTCTAGAGGGGCAGGTGCTCAAAGGCTGAAAAGGGCACTACCCTTGTGTGTATATATTAACCGAGCGCGCATAGCGTGCAAGCACGATTTTTAAGGGCCCTTTTCGGGCGGGGGGGCCCCCTTTTTATGCTTTTTGGGGGGTTTTGGTGATCAAATATTGAATATACTATACAACTATAATAATCAGTGCAGGAGCTCACTTATCCTTGAAAGACACTTTTATCACTGACTTAAAAGGCCCATACATCTCCATAAATGTTCAGGGGGGAGGGAATAAGTGCTTTCCCTACAGACCCCAAGAAGTGCTGTATATTCTGTATTGTTTAATATAAATGCATTTTTTATTCCAATCCCGATTTGTATTTGAGATTCCCAAATCCCATCGGACTTGACTTCTTCGTGTCCCTCAATGAGTGTAATACCAGCATTCAACTGTATGCGCCACAGCGGTTTCTATCATCATCATCATCATCATCATCATCATCATCATCATCATCATCATCATCATCATCATCATCATCATCATCACCATCATCATCATCATCATCATCATCATCATCATCATCACCAATTTAATGTAAGAATGACTATTGAAAGATGTTTTGATTATGAGCAATTCACACTAGAGTAAAAAGTGTGACAACGTCCCCCGTTCTCCCCTACTGTGTTTTCTATGCACTTTAGCCAAAAATACACACACATATATATATATATATATATATACATACACACACTACTGTGAGAAAATAATTATACTTTTTATTATCAGCAATGTTATAACATCCTACTGGTAAACATAACACTGTAAAGGTGTGTGCATCATGTGTACTTAATATAGAGAGACTTGTGTGACTGCGAGACTTGTGTGTCTGGGAGACTTGTGTGACTGGGAGACTTGTGTGACTTGGAGACTTGTGTGACTGGGAGACTTGTGCGACTGCGAGACTTGTGTGACTTGTGTGACTTGGAGACTTGTGTGACTGGGAGACTTGTGTGACTTGGTGACTTGTGTGACTGGGCGACTCGTGTGACTTGTGTGACTTGGAGACTTGTGTGACTGGGAGACTTGTGTGACTGGGAGACTTGTGTGACTTAGACTTGTGTGACTGGGAGACTCATGTGACTTGTGTGACTTGGAGACTTGTGTGACTGGGAGACTTGTGTGACTGGGAGACTCGTGTGACTTGTGTGACTTGGAGACTTGTGTGACTGGGAGACTTGTGTGACTGGGAAACGTGTGTGACTGGGAGACTCATGTGAATTGGAGACTTGTGTCTGGGAGACTTGTGTCACTGGGAGACTTGTGTGACTGGGAGACTCGTGTGACTTGTGTGACTGGGAGACGCGTGTGACTGGGAGACATGGTAAATACACAGGTCACAACATGTTTACAGGAACGTTTGGGAGTTGTATTTTGATTGTATTTGGAGTATATTTCCTGACTGTAGTGAACTAGGCTAAATGTCTGCCCCACTTCCAGTGATGAAGCTAAGCTAGGCTAACGGTCCAGGCGTTCCCTAAGCCAATGCATGCAGAGAGGATGAAAAAGCAATAGGTTATTGTTACGTACCCCCGTGGGGAGACGCAACACAAGGCCACAGACAGGGTAGGTGAGGGTGCAGTGACACAAAACTCAGAGACAATTTGCAAAATAATAATATTTATTTTACAAAAACACAAATCAGCAACACAGAGAGCAAGGAGGACTTACCAGTGAGCACCAAATGAAATATCAAAAGCAAATTAAAGCCCACCCCCCCTTACAGGCGCGGACGCCCAAAAGTACAGGTGGTGGTGCTCACTTCTAAGGCTGGTGTCTTTAACAGTAGGTCACCTACGTGATGTAAAATGTAGACCTAGGGTATCTTCCTGTCCTCAATGTCCCTGTGTGCGAAACAAAAGATTAATACAAAGAAAAGCAATCACCATAGGCTGGGTGACGCAAGGGAAACAAATATACAAAGGGTTACTACAGAAATGTACAACAAACTAAAGAACAACACAACACACTGAAGTGAACCAGAGCTTTCACCAGCTCTACCAAATGTACCGTTTATATAAAGAAACACCACTCTAACCATGTAGCTCATAGTGTAGGATGAACACCACTTTAACTCCAATGCTTAGAGTGTAAGTAAAAAAAAATATATATATATTAAAAAAGATTTCTTTTTTTCTTTTTTAATTATCATGTAATCTTTCGCGGGCCGGTCAGAATCATCCCGCGGGCCGTATCCGGCCCGCGGGCCGTACAATGCCCAGGTCTGGTTTAAGGCATGTTATACTCATAGTAACGTTCAACAGTGTAGCATTAAGCTAACAGCCGCCCGACTGATAGCAACAAGCTAACGTTTCCTAGCCTAGTGACACAACGAGCTAACAGCTGACTGGCTAACAATAGGCCACAACTAGCACGCAAGCTAAGCAGCTATCACCTGAACTGTACACAACGACATAACAAGCCACACTTCAGACAGGACGCCGCCTGAAACCCTCCTCATCCTAAGAGAGAAGAGAAAAAGAAATGTCAAACACAGTTTTCAACAGTGATTTACCAGACATACAGCGGAGTCGGCTCAATTCCCATACGGGCTGCAGCCGACTTGAGCATGGAACTACCGATAAAGAAGATCTATGCCCACATTTCCTCATGCTTTAGGGTGTACTCTCACATTCATGTGAAAGTTGGGGCCTGCACGGGACAGAGAAGCATCCGCTTGTCCAGAGAATCCCGGGTTCAACCAGGTCTCGGTCGCGGCCCACTAGTTTGACCATCATGGGCGTCAGACCAAGATCCTCCGTCCGCCGCCTAAGAAGCCGAGCAGAGGACCCCAATCTGGGGCCGGCCTTCGTAAAATTGTCAGCTAACCCCCATAGCACTAGCAGACAACTAGCGCTCGCAAGCAAAACATTACTCACCCAGCTCGGAAGCAACCAGTTTCTCACAACAGCCGGTGCCTCCCACAGTCCAGCTGTATAACCGGAGGTTCCATACCTAACCAGCCGCAGCAAGGAGGACTGCAGGTGGGGAGTATATCAGCGACGCGAGCCCCTAATACGAAAAAGCCGGTGGAGGTCAGAATGATCATCATCTTCCAGACACTCCAGTGACGAAGACATTATCGCCGTATTTTCTCGAAAATAGTGAGAGAGAAAATAAAGATATAACGTCAACGTATCTCCTTGTTCTTCCTTTCTTCAGATAAATACTTTCTTTCCCACGTCAAGTGATTGGTATACAGGCACTCTCTTGGGGTGAAATTTGAGAAGGAGATGAGTGTGTGGCCCCACCCCTGCTTATGTAGGTAGCATATGGGGGTGTGGTCAGACGGATGTTGGTATGTAAAGGTACATTGTGAAGTTTTTATTCAGTGCACGTCACTGGAGTGAGATGTGTGCAGATGACGCTGAGCGGAAGCTAGTACGATATAGAACTATGTATCTTCTTGTCTAACTCCAGGGAAGATGTTAACCTGTTAATCTGTAAACCGTATTTTGCCTAAAGGTACATGCCTAATTTGCATGTTCTTAGTATCTAGTAACATCTAGGGACCTGGGGGTATGTATTTCCAGTGTCAGAAATATTGTGTCTGTTACTAGGCTTGAGTAAATTGTGATGAAACAAAGGAGAATATAAATTATGATTTATGATTTTTGCATCTTTGATAAAAAATGTATACGGGTAGGAGAAAATGCTCACTGAGCTCATTCACCACCTTATTGAGATCATGTGTACAAAAAATGTAAGCAAATGAACCCCGGGAAGATGATTAAACAGAAGGATTTGTAGATACTGTAATGAATGATAATCGATTTTAATTATAAATTCATATTTTACCTTGAACTTGACCTTGACTTTATTATGGCCAAATCAGTGGCGGCTCGCCACTAGGGGCGCTCGGGCGCCGCCCCCCCTCAGGCCCCTGGTTATATGAGAGTAGAACAAGACATTTTTTTTTTGTTTTTTGTTTTATAGCCCTATAAATAATATAAACATGTTTAAAATGAATAATATTTACTCATTTTAAGTATGTTTGTGTTTCCAATGCACAATATAACGTTAATATATAAAATAAAAAATACTCGTGACTCACTTTTTTTTTTTTTTTTTTTTTTTTTTTTGGCCCGGGCTAGACGCAATATCGCTCTGAGTGCGCGTCACTGTGTGATCGCTGTATCCGTCGCAGCCAATCAGTGCGTAACGCGTTGTGCGTTGAAATATGACTATTATGTTGGAATCCGGGCGCGATTTGAAGCGGTCTAGGCAGCAGCGTCAAGAATTTCTGTAGCCGCATTTCGCGGAGACGCTCTCTGATTGGCCGACGTCAGTTTTTTTTTCCATAGCAGCATTTCGCGGAGACGATCTCTGATTGGCCGAATCCAATTTCTATGTTCCAATTCTAGCTTGGTGGTAGAGATCATAGTTGTGTTGTTGTGACTGAGATGCGAGCTATTGGTCTTAGAGCGTGACTGCAAGTTCTTTCGACGGTTAAGCTTAGGCACTCTTTCAAAGTTGGTTAAGGTTAGAGTTTGTCTTAGAGCATGGCGATAGAACGCCAGGTAGTTTGCAGTCTGTTTGACGCAGAAATGGACAAAGAAATCAAACTACTTGTTGTGTGGTGCTAACTGCTAACAGCTAACAAGCTATATGGCAGTCTGGACAGTGGACTGGATATACATCATCAACAGCGGATTATACACTTTATCAAGCCCTCCGGCTTGATATACATCAACAGTCTGGGGAGTCGGGACAACAGTGAGTGGACCACGTAAACAGTGAGTTAATTCGTAGGGCGGCTAGGTGGTGTAGTGGGCAAGGCACTCGCCACCAGTGTGGAGACGCTAGGATTCGCGTGTTCGAATCCAGCTCTCCACATTGTTTTCAGTTTAGCTGGTCGTCCGCAGTAATACACATTGGCCGTATTACGGGGAGGGAAAACTGAAGGGTGGGGATCGAACGTTGTGAACAAGCGACTCCTACAAGTCGGTTGGTGCGCCTGCGCAGTAGAATCAGGAAGTGTCGGGGGCAGTGTGAGCCTCCCACGCGTTACTCCTCGACACTGAGAGATCGAGCTGCGCAGGTGAAAAGATGCGACTGCTGTTACCTCAAGTACCGGAGGGGACTTGTGCTATGTATGACTTAGTCCACATTGCAGCCGGCTTGTGGGAGGCAAGAAACAGCGTTCGTGACAGGGGAGGGTTGAATTGGATGATACGAAATTGGGATGGGAGAAAATATAGAAAAATGGGAGAAAAAGTGGATCAAAAAAAAAAAACAGTGAGTTAATTCGGTCTCTCTCTCGCTCTCTCTCTCTCGCTCTCTCTCTCTCTCCCCCTCTCTCTCGCTCTCTCTCTTATTCATTCATTCAAACATAGACGATATTGAACAAGCCATAATCCACGTATTTTCAATCCAAAAGAAAGAGAGAGAGAGAGAGAGAGAGAGAGAGAGAGAGAGAGAGAGAGAGAGAGAGAGAGAGAGAGAGAGAGAGAGAGAAAGATCGCTAATCTACCTTGTTGTTGGCAGAAGGGCTTGTTGATAAAGTATATCCACTCCATGGCATTGTCCATCCAGCCTGTGTTGATGTCCACCCATTGTCCATGCATGTCCCTCCACACTGCATCCATAATATAGCTTGTTAATAGCCAACAAGTACTGTGAGTGCCTTTGTCCATGTCCGCCTCGAACAGCCTTAACCAACTTTGAAAGAGTGCCTAAGCCTAACCGTTGAAAGAACTTGCCATCACGCTCCAAGACAAATATCTGCATCACACAACACAACAACAGCATAAACTCACTTTGTTGAACTCATGTTGCAAACTGCGGTTACGGAAAGTACCGCGTCGGCCAATCAGAGAGCTTTTAGACGCTCGGCTGCTTGCTAGGTCGCTTCAAACCAGCGCTTGAGTTCCATCATAATACATCATATTCAACGCACAGCGCGTGGCTGCGACGGATACAGCGATGAACCAGTGCACGGCGGTCACGCGCACTCCAGGCGCAATTGCGCCTAGCCCAGAGAGAAATACGGCGAGGAGAAATGCCTGCGGCTACGGTAATGAAAAGGTCTATATCAGACAGAATCGTCACTTCCTATGACTTTTTCTATGACAGAAATACATTGGGAGGTTTTGTATCAGGTTTTTATTCACAATTACTAACGTCCTCGTACGAAACCCTTCAACTAGACAATGTCTGGAGGAGGGATATACCAGACCTGGAAAATGACTTTGATTGGCAAGGAGCCTGGGCAAATGTCCGACTTACATCAAGGAACCCGGATCATCAACAAATCAATCTGAACTATATTCACAGGACATACTTGACTCCTATAAGGCTGTGCAAAATGGGGCTTATACAAAACTCCAAATGCTCCCAATGTACAAATGGGGACGAAGGAACATTTATGCACATGTATTGGGACTGCCCACCAGTTAAGGCATTCTGGGAAGATGTGTCCCAACAATTATCAATACTCGTATTTTGGAATATACCTGTACACCCCGCGGTATTGCTATTGAATGATGTTTTTGAGTTTGCAGTGAACCCACAACTAAAAAGATTGGTTTTATCGGGTATCACAGTAGCTAAAAAACTGATTGCATCACGTTGGTTTCAACCGGAAAAAATGTGCCGGAAAGTGTGGTTTCTTACATATCTTGATGTGATATATCAAGAAATATCAACAGCAAGAATTCTAGGGCTCAATGAATCCAAAATGTTAATGTGGTTAGAAGTGGTGGAGAGAATAAAAGCTAGCCTATAATGGTGATGTCTGGTTAGGAGTGAGGGATAATAGAGGTACTATCCAAGAGGGGGTCCGGGAGGGGGGGATTTGAGCTGGAGCATATGTGTGTAGGGTTTTAGAAAAATAGGTATTCGGGGTATATTATATACTAACATTTATATAATTGTAACTTCGCTGGATATACACGGTATACGGTTAAAATGTTATTATTGACTATTTTTGTTTTATCCTGTTTCTGTACTTGCATATATTTTAACCACCTTTACTGAAAGTTTCATTATACATTGTGTGTTGAGTACTGACTTTTAATAAGTTTTGTTTTGCAATAATAAAAAAAATTAAAAAAAAAAAAAGAATCGTCACTTCCTGTTCAGGAAAACTATTATTAATCTTTGTAAAATTAAGTTATATTGTGCATTGGAAACACAAACATACTTAAAATGAGTAAATATTATTCATTTTAAACATGTTTATATTATTTATAGGGCTATAAAACAAAAAACTAAAAGATAATTTTTCTTGTTCTACTCTCATATAACCAGGGGCCTGAGGGGGGGCGGCGCCCGTGCGCCCCTAGTGGCGAGCCGCCACTGGTTGCATTTGACTGACTGTGATCATATATTGATCGATGGCAATGGTGATAATATTCGCCAATGCGTGCCTTGTACATGTTTGCAAAATGTTTGGTATAGCGCCCCTAGTGGCGAAGCATCCAGCAGCCGCCACTGGGCCAAATCATACATCTATGGATAGGGAAAATGCTCCTCTTTCCAATGGCAGTGTTGAATCTGGATTTAGTCATTTCCTTGCAGTTTTTACGATAATTAGCATTTTCCGATAAATTGGTATTTCCGATAAATCGTATAAAACATCGGTAAAAATGAAAATATACACTTTGACTACTGTTTTTGATAGGGTTATGGTCTTTACTCTTGGCTACAAAAATATATTTAAAAACATTGACCTCTTAACATCCAAGGGCCAACATGTGGACGATTCTTTGCCGACCTCTAGTGGCTCGAGTGTGGATTTCTTTTAATACAATATATAGATAGAATTAAGGCCCTATTTGTTGCCTGTCGATTTCCCTTTCAGGTGACAAAATCCACTCAGCGGTTCTCGAGTTACATGCCGATATGTGAGGCGTGCCCCAAAGTACGCAAAAGTACACATTACCATCCCCCGACTCCCGGGGCTCTAGCTCCGTCAATCATTAGGCGATCTCGAAAATCTTTGCAAAGGGTTGTAGCCAATGAGTGTGGCTTTCCAATGATACCCCATGATATGATAATTGGGGATCTAATACGGTCTCTATTGATCGATTTATGATAAAGAAAAGAAAAGTCCCCTATAGGGGGACCTTAAGGCTTAAAGGTGACATGCATTATAAATGTCATTTTTCAATCTCTAGCATTGTATTATAGTAATAGGAGTTAGTATCAATGTGTTTTTGTGTCTAAATACCATATTGGCGGATTGCTCTGATTCAGCTCAGACCATTTCCTGCTCCAGTAAATTAGGCCATCCTGATTTGAAGGCCTGAGTGATAGAGAGAGAGAGAGAGAGAGAGAGAGAGAGAGAGAGAGAGAGAGAGAGAGAGAGAGAGAGAGAGAGAGAGAGAGAGAGAGAGAGAGAGAGAGAGAGAGAGAGAGAGAGAAAAAAAGACAGGCCGTCTCTCTCTTTCTTCTTTTCTTTCTTTCACTCTCTCGCTCTCCCGTTCGGGGGTGTGTGCCGCGCGGTAGTTGATGTTGACACTTTGACACATTGTGACAACCAACTCCATCATGGGGATGTTTTAAAACTTTTAATGGGAAAATCTTAAAAAGAAGACAAGATTTAGATTCCAGATAATGATTGAAGAAGTGCGTGTTTAGTCGACGGCGAAAGATTGGACGGGTTTCGGCTGTCCTAACTGGGGTGGGTAGTTCATTCCACCATTGTGGGGCAAGGACTGAGAATAGACAAGAAGGCAGAACTAAATTTGAACGTTTAATTGCATTGACAAGTTGACAAATACATAACTTAATGCATCTTAATGAACATAAACAGGAAACACATCTTTAGGCCATCCTATATAACAAAATAAGAACACAATAAATTGGCCTAACAATAATAGCCTACACAACATGTGACAACCAACCCCAAATAAAATGTGACGACCAACCCCAACTGGAATGTCTTGATACAGTAGCATCAAGGCTAACAGCCATCTAACAACTAGTTAGCTAGCTAACAACAATCTAAACCAGGGGTCTCAAACTCGCGGCCCGCGGGATATTTATTTTTAATGTTGTGGGAGTTCTCAACCTTTCTGCTGCCAAGGCACCCCTGTGTTCAATAAAATATTCCAGGGCAGCCCTACATACGATAAAGACTTTTCCGGCCCAGTCTTTTTTGCTACAATGATAAACAAAATAATGTTTATTTAAGAAACCGGGAAACACATTTGTGTGTATATGCAGGCTATATAATGCATTATTAACAGGTGTTTCAGGTCTAAATTACTTAGTACTGTTGACATTACACTGCTTGTAGTAGTAAATCAAATAGCATATTTCTTTAAATAAAATTACACAAAATTATCACTAAAGTGCTATCTGTTGCAGCTGCACACTTTTCCATAAAAATAGCATATTTGGATAAGTGTGACCATTTCTCAAAAACTGAAAATCATGTATTTTTTTTTAAATACAGAAAAGGATCACCAAGTTACCATTTCTCAAAAAATATAAATAAATACAGAAAATAAGCACTCGTTCACTCAGTGGACATGTCTAGCTCAATGCGAGGTCTGCTGCTGCTGGCTAATAATACGGTCAATACATGGGGAGATCTTTGACAAGGCAACATGCATGTCATCCTCAAGGCTCAACTTGGCCCTATATTTTGTTTTCAGAGCTGTCATGGATGAAAAGCCAGCTTCACACAGATATGTGGTGCTGAATGGTATCAACACCTTGGAGATGTGTCAGGAAGCTTTGTCTCAATGTTGTCTGTAAAGTTTTTTTCTATCCAGAGTAACTTGTGATCCTTTTCTGTCTTTTATTAAATAATGATTTCCAGATTTTGAGAAATGGTCAAACTTATCAAAATATGGTATTTTCATGGAAAACAGTGCAGCTGCAACAGATAGCACTTTAGTGATCATTTTCTGTAATCCAAAAAGAATTTAACAAAATTGGCAGCTCTCTGCGGCACCCCTGTTGAGAACCGCTATTGTACAGCACTTTGTTCAACTTTGTCAGTGCTGTAAAGTTTAAATCTTAGACAAACAAAACACTTTGCTTTCATGAAATATTGTAAGCCGTCATTTGAGGCTTTATAAAAGCAGCACAATGAACACAAATCTGTCAGTGCCGAGTCCGACCTCATCTTAAATAACAAACAGCATTGCTTGTTGTAGTTAACAAAGAGAGGCAGAGTTGATTTTGCAAAAAAAAAATCACACATTTTAATAATCGAATTTTCCTTTTATATTTGAATCCCATGCCCATCGAAAAAAGCTTCGAAGCTTCGAAGTATTTAAGACAGCCCTAGTACGGCCCACGCGCAACTTTTTGCCGAGTCGTTACGGGAGTTGGACGTTTTATTTATTTTATCACTTGTAGGCTACCATAGCGCAGACTCATGACAGCAACGTTACGTTAGTGACTTGGTTGAAACGTGATTCTGGAGTGATACCAAGTAAAGTGGAAGGAAAATATATCCTGTCATCCAGTGCATATGGCAGGCATCCTCAAAATTCTCCGCTATCTCCTCTCCAAGTACTGCTCCACTGTCTGCGTCTGTCTACTCTGGTCCAATCACATTCAGCGTCCCGTCAGCGTTTCCCCCCCCACCCACAGTCTGCAAATCAGAGGCAGAGTATGGCGGGTCTTCACGGAATGCGTGTCGTCTCTTTCAACGGTTCGAGTCAGAGCGAGAGTTGACACCGCATCTACAGGTAGTCTAATCTGCAGGTACTGTAGCTAGTAACCTCGTTCCCTGTTGTATCTCTGTGAGATAAATGTAGGCAGCTAGTAGAAAAATGTGGCATGTTCAAAGATGGCCAGTAAAAGAAAAGTCAACAGTGAAAATCGCTGCAATTCAAAGGTGAATGGACTGAAAAATATGCGTGCATCCTCCCAGCACCAAACCAATGTGCCTAATATGCCAAGAAACGGTAGCTCTTGTGAAGAGTGGCAGTTTGAAACGCCACTACGAAACAAAAGTTTCGTGCTAAGAACCACAAAAATAAATGGAATGAAATCATCATATCAAGCTGCAAGCAGAATTATTGTTAAATCTATGTCACAACGAGAAAAAGCAACAAAGTCCTCACTCAGTGGCATGGGTTTTGGCTGAACACAAGAAGCCATTCTCTGATGCATACATAATAAAATAATGTATGACTGAAGTGATGGAGACCATGTTTGAAGGCAAACAAAAGCAAATCCCCCTCGGATAGCACAGCAACCAGAATAACTGAAATACTGGCTGGTGATTTGATTAAACAGCTTTGTGATAGAATAAAAAAAATGCACAGTGCATTTCCATAGCTGTGGATGAGTCCACTCACTGACACCACTGAAGAACCGTTCATGTTCTGAAGAACTGTTCATGTTCTGAAATGTTATTGCTAAAGATTGAGAAGATTGGATCTGTTGTACTTTTTTTTGAATACTTGAAACCCCTTTTTTAAGGGTAATAATTGTTTCATTATAAACCAATTGTGTAAAAGCCTAGAAGAAAAATACTGAGGAGCGGAAATATTTACAAATGGATATGAAAAGCACAAAAAGTCCTCTCACCTCAAATTCAGCTGTTTCACTCCAAATATGACAATGTAGGTGACCCCAATTCTGGACATTTAAATACCAAAGTATGGGAGACAGGATCCTCTGGTGGTGAAATATAATGAATGTGACAACCTACCCGTGTGACAACGTCCCCAGTTCTCCCCTACTGTGCAAAAGTCTCATGTCAGTAGACTACAGATTTTTTGAAACTTTTAATTTAATAATTTTTGAAAGAATCGTCATGGTTAATGCAGACATGTATTGCAGGGACTATTATAATCATCATATTGGCATGACTGTATCCATAAAAGGGTTAAATCAAGCATTTTTAAGTGCTTTAGAGGACATTTCTAAAGATTGCGATATATATCATGTATCGTGATAGAGCCAACAAATATTGTGATATCATTTAGAGGCCATATCGCCCAGCCCTACCTGGGCCCTTTGCTATTCTCCATTTATATGCTACCCCTCAGCAATATCATAAAAAAATTTGGTATTAACTTAATTTTTTACGCAGATGACACCCAATTATACCTACATATTAATATACCTTGTATACCTAACGTTCCGCGCGCATTCAACGTTATACCGGACGCGCGCCGCCAAAAGACGGACGGATAGAGCATAGAGAAGTGCTCGATTCAACGTCAAGGTGTGAATGAATGAATGAATGAAAACTTTATTTAACAGATTGCAGAATGGGTACAATACAGTACGGCTCAATACACACAATTGATAAGGGGATGCAGACCTGAGAAAGACGTTTGTCTTGTTTACATCAGGGTCCCGAGATGGAGTGATACACACGACGTGGTACATCAGGAGGACGCAGTCAACTCAAGGAAAGTGCAAACGCCAGGCCCGGACTGGCCATCGGGAGCACTGGGAGTTTTCCCGGTGGCCTGGCCTGCACAGATAAAAAAAAAAATTATATATAAAAAAAAAAGAAATTATATATTTCTTTTATTATAATTTTTTATTTATTTTTTGCCAGGCCATTGTTTCTAGTTGTGGCGGCGGCACGGCGCGATAGTTAGATAACCTAGGTGGGTGGGGAACAACCAGGATTTCACTGTCTGCGACAGAGTTGGAGAACTATCTGACTCTCTCTCCCTCACGCGGATCACACACAAACAATGGAGCCGTGCTGCCGCATGTGATAGGTGGAGGCGGGACCAGGCGATACAACTGATTGACAGCGGAGGCGGCGAATGGAATGGCAGATGGCACATGCCCACTTTTCTGAAAGGAGTTGTTAAATCTGACATTACAAAAAACAATATGTGGTGGTTATGATTGGGGCTGAAGTTGAATAAAGTATTTATGAAAGAGAAAGTCAAAATAATTCCAAGATAATTAAAAGATTACACACCTTTGCCACATTGGCTACAAACATAATCACTGCAAAGTTATCAAAAAAATAAGAATCTGATCAGACACAAGGGTTAAGTTGTTGTTCCCTTTCTAATTTCCTCAAAAACATCTAGTCTAGTTAATGTGATCAATATTATTTGACAATTGATGCTTGTTGTTGGACATTTCAGTCAGTGAGCTCATACTTTGAGCTCATTTTATAGTTAAAATGATTGAGACAACGCAATCTTCTATCTTCGTTGTGCATGCATGCGTGTGCTCACCACACGCGATACATGTGTCACTATTCTGGCAGTGGCTACTGTTATTATAGTATTGTAATGAAAGGTCTGTTATTTAATGTTTGTGTAAAGGGCTATTTTAACTGTTGATGAGTAGTGCATCAGTAAAGTGAATAATGGTATTGTGCTTTTGCTCTGTTTGAATAGGTGGAGAGAGTGGTTAACTGTATTATAATAGTAAATAGAAAAATATGTTGTGCTCTTGCTTTTTTCTTTTTGAAGGTGGAGAGTATACCATTGCTAGTGCCACAACAGTTTTATTTGAGGTTCATAACAGTACATTGTACTAAGCAATTGTTGCCTCATTAGTTTGTGATTCACATGCACTAAAATTCACCAGAATGCAGGAAATTAAGTCTTTGTAACAAAAAAATTCCGGGTGGGGGACCCCCAGACCCCCCGCTTAAAAAGTGGCCTGATTGGGGCTATATTTCGCGCTATATCTCCCGGTATGAATTATTTCCCCAGTCCGGACCTGGTGGAGGCGGGACCAGGCGATACAACTGATTGACAGCGGAGGTGGCGAATGGAATGGCAGATGGCACACTCCCACTTTTCTGAAAGGAGTTGTTAAATCTGGCATTACAAAAAACAATATGTGGTGGTTATGATTGAGGCTGAAGTTGAATAAACAATTTATGAAAGAGAAAGTTGTGGGGCGGCGTGGCTCAGGGTTAGAGCGGGTCGTCCAATGATCGAAGGGTTGGTGGTTCGAATCCCACTCAAGCCCATGTCCATCCCACCGCCGTTGTGTCCTTGGGCAAGACACTTAACCTACTTGCCTTGTATGAATGTGTATGCATGTGAATGAATGTTGGTGGTGGTTGGAGGGGCCGTAGGCGATGATTATTCGCCACGCTTCCGTGAGTCTGCCTCAGGGCAGCACTGGCTGCAATTCTAGCTTACCACCACCGGTATGACTGTGTATGAACGAATAATGGACTCTGTAAGCGCTCTGGGGTCTCTGGGGTGTCACGAAGAGCGCTATATAAATCGAATCCATTATTATTATTATTATTAGAAAGTCAAAATAATTCCAAGATAATTCAAAGATTACACACCTTTGCCACATTGGCTACAAACATAATCACTGCAAAGTTATCAAAAAAATAAGAATCTGATCAGACACAAGGGTTAAGTTGTTCCCTTTATAATTTCCTCAAAAACATCTAGTCTAGTTAATGTGATCAATATTATTTGACAATTGATGCTTTTTGTACACTGTACACTGTACATTGTAATACTGACAAAGCCATACTTGGTAATTTACTGTACAACTGGGTTAGGACATTTGTAGGGGCCAGTGTCACTATTCTGGCAGTGGCTACTGTTATTATAGTATTGTAATGAAAGGTCTGTTATTTAATGTTTGTGTAAAGGGCTATTTTAACTGTTGATGGGTAGTGCATCAGTAAAGTGAATATGGTATTGTGCTCTTGCTCTGTTTGAATAGGTGGAGAGAGTGGTTAACTGTATTATAATAGTAAATAGAAAAATATGTTGTGCTCTTGCTTTTTTCTTTTTGAAGGTGGAGAGAGTAGCATTGCTAGTGCCACAATTTTATTTGAGGTTCATAACAGTACATTGTACTAAGCAATTGTTGGCTCATTAGTTTGTGATTCACATGCACTAAAATTCACCAGAATGCAGGAAGTTAAGTCTTTGTAACAAAAGAATTCCGGGTGGGGGACCCCCAAACCCCCCGCTTAAAAAGTGGCCTGATTGGGGCTATATTTCGCGCTATATCTCCCGGTATGAATTATTTCCCCAGTCCGGCCCTGGCAAACGCTAATGTTGACTGTTTTTCTGAGTGGAATTGCCGTATTCTACTAGTGCTAGGATTGCTAGTGGTAGCTAACTGGCTAAGTGGCTCTGCTAGTCATCCGAGTGATAACACTGCTAGCCGCTAGCCAACCAAGTGCTAACACTGCAACAGATTGAAACTTTGCATATTTCTCGTATGGTGAATGTAATGCGAGCCGCCGCGCTCGACTGGGGCTATTTCAAGGGAACAGAAGGGCTTGTCTCGCTTCGCCAGTTTCTGACAAAAATGCGTCAAATTGGTTACTAATGTGAAAGATCGGATCGGAAAAGATCGGTATCAACAGATACTCAAAATCACACGATCGGGATCGGATCGGGAGCAAAAAAAGGCGATCGGGACATCCCTACTTAAGACCCATCTTTTATCTCTCTCTTTCAGCCTACCCTGATCTCACCTGGTCGGGAATAGACCCTCCCTTAGTCTAATCTGGTTAGTTCAGTTAGGATGTCTGTTTATTTGCTCCCATGTCTGCAATAAGACATTTTCTAAACCATTTTCTAATACATGCTATCATACCGAGTTATAATGGGTAGACTATAGTATGAGGTAGGCAGTAATTATTATTATGATTACAGTATAGGGCAGTTGTAGACAGTGAAAGCAGTAGGTAGCCAGGTAGGTATAAATTGAGTTTAGGCAACAGAGTTCAAAGTTCATAGAGTATGGGTAACAGAGCCTAGGGTATAGGCAATTGAGTTCAGAGTTTATAGGGGGGCAAGTATGGGGGGGGGGCAGGGTCATAGTGGTAAAGAGTTCAGGGAGATGACAGCTGAGGGAAAGAAGCTGTTCCTGAGGAGGAGGGCAAACGGTCAATTGTCCTTGACAATGCTGTGTGCATTCCACTGTTTGTGATGAATCGACTCAATTGCAGGGAGTGATGTACCGGTGATGCGCTGGGCGTTTGTTGGGCCGGGTTGTCGGCACACCACGCCGCCAGGTGCTGGACCTCCTCCCTGTAGACAGAGTTGCCGACTCATGGTTATTTCTTAAGAGGCTCACCACCGTTGTGTCACTTGGAGTGTGAATGTAATATATCACAAGAAACTACTCAATGTCCACTGTCTTTAACTATGAGTGAACACAATAGCCTAACTTACCATCTTTAGATTTCTTTTATTCGATTTTTGTCCCTCTGAAAACCTAACACCTAAAATACGCTTCTTCGGCTGAGGTACTCAATTATCGTTCATACTGTATGCACAGCACCATATGAGCACTGTGAGAACTTGGCCAATTAAAGACGGAATAGAGTGCTGTCAGCTTTGACTTTGAGCCGGGAGAGGAGACAGGGGAGAGAGCCATATCTGATAGCCTTCTCTTTTGGCTTGTCATCTGTTCACACTGTATAAGCCGAACAAATGTAGAGATATGGATACCGTCCATGGCCCGATGAATGACCCAGCCTGCTCCCGGGGCCGTGATGTTAACCAGAGGCTTTCTCACTGTCACATCAACCGAGGCCACCGCACACAGCTGACCTCCCAAGAACATACAGTCTGAGTTCTTCCAGGCCTCACACTAATACAAATAGAGATTTTTTTTTAATGGGGCTGTCACATATTTTTCATTTAAAGCCACCATTACATTTTTTATGATATAAACATACAGACAGGCGTAATTTTTTTGAATTGAGAGCAATTAATCCCCATTACAGATGGTGAATGTATTTCTTCAGATATCCCTCTTGATAAATATCTCCAGAGGTCAGAATGCAGGGTCAGCCGTTTGCAGCACCCCCTGTAGCAGGAAGGGGTTCCCTGCTTGAAGACACTTCCAATAGGGACGGACACACTGGCCTGGTCTCGGGGATCGAACCAAACCAAAGCACACGGAAGGATGTGTTGTAGTGAAGATGGAGATTATTTAGCAACTTGCCAGGACTACAGGTTAATTAATTTCCCCAAGGGCATCAATAAGGGAATATCTTATCTTAACACTTTCCCGGCCACTTGGATGCATCTAATATCACTCTAGACGGCCAGCATTTCATAATAGACTTGCATAGTTCGTGAGGCTGTTTGCAGAGCTAAATCTATACTTTATAGCAGGGGTCAGCAACCTTTTTGACATGGAGTGCCTGTTTGAAATATAGTTGTAATCCCTGTACCCAAAAAATCCAAGCCTGCTTGCCTCAACGACTACCGCCCTGTAGCTCTCACCTCCATAGCCATGAAGTGCTTCGAGAAGCTAGTAAAGGGCTACATCTGCTCCTCCCTCCCCATCAACATGGACCCCCTGCAATTTGCATACCGCCCCAACAGGTCCACGGAGGACGCCATATCCCATGTGCTGCACACAGCAGCATCACACCTGGACAAGAGGCAGGGGAACTATGTGAGAATGCTATTCATCGACTACAGCTCGGCATTCAATACCATAGTCCCCTCCATACTCATAGCCAAGCTCAGGGACCTGGGCTTGGGCTATGACCTCTGCCAGTGGGTCTTGGACTTCCTGACTGGCAGACCCCAGGTGGTGAGAGCAGGCAACTGCACCTCCTCATCCATCACCCTCAACATAGGGGCCCCCCAGGGCTGTGTTCTGAGTCCCCTCCTCTACTCCCTGTACACACACGACTGTGTGGCTCAGCGGAGTAGCAATACAATCGTCAAATTTGCTGACGACACAGTGGTGGTGGGCCTGATCTCTGCCAACGACGAGAGGGCCTACCTGGAAGAGGTCAAGGTCCTGGCGGGATGGTGCCAGGAAAACAGCCTCTCCTTGAACGTCAGCAAAACAAAGGAGATGATTGTGGACTTCAGGAGGTCGGGGGTCAAGGACTACAGCCCCCTCAGCATCGACGGGGCACCGGTTGAGAGAGTCAACAGCTTTAAGTACCTCGGAGCCTACATATCCGAGGACTTGACATGGACCACACACATTAACAGTGTTGTGAAGAAGGCACGACAACGCCTCTACTTCCTCAGGCGCCTAAGGAAGTTCCAAGTCAGCCAGAAGATCCTTAAGAACTTCTACTCATGTACAATAGAGAGCATCTTGACCGGCAACATCACCTCCTGGTTTGGGAATAGCACTGCACAAGACCAAAGCAGACTACAAAGAGTGACACGTTCAGCCGAACGCACAATTGGAGGGGGGCTCCCCACCCTCCAGAACATTTACTACAAGCGTTGCAAGGGCAAGGCTAAGAGAATCATTAAAGACTCCAGTCACCCGAACAACTGCCTCTTTGAACTGCTGCGGTCAGGCAAGCGATACAGGAGTCTCAAGGCGAGCACAGAAAGACTCAGAAGAAGCTTCTATCCCCAGGCCATCAGGCTGCTAAACGAACAATGAATGAACACTACACAACAACAACCACCAAACGCACATAGCACACACATCCACACGCACACACTCACTTTAAACAAACACACTGTAGCACCCACTCCACACACTTATAGCACACACCCACTTTAAACAAACACACTGTAGCACCCACTCCCCACACTTTATATTTATGGATGAAGGATTGCACTACAACTCGTACACCTTACTGTAAATTGTACCTAAAATTGTACCTCATCCCATTTCTGCTTTGCACTAGATAGTACTGTACATTAGTACACTGCATAGTATTGTGTATTGTATATTATATGGTAACTCAGAACATTGTACATATGTCTATACCGAACACTGTGACCTCATTTTCTTCTTCTAAATTCATGCTATATTATGTTATTATGTTATTTGATACTATCTTGTCTAGCACAGTCTCTGGAGCGTAACAGTAAGAAGCATTTTGTATGAAAGTATTCTGTACTTCTGTATGACAACTATTAAAGAACTTGAACTTGAACTTGTGCCTCAACAATATTCCATGCATCGTAATTATTTTTTCTCATAATCAGGTCTTTTTAATGATAATTTTTACATTATTACATCATTATTGTTATTGTTATTATTAACAATATTATTATGATGGTTGTATCAACCCTAAATCTGAGTTGGGGGGGGGTGCAATGCAGACAAACAGCTGCATACAGTGCGACCATTTCACTCACATTTGCCCATTCATTTTTGGACACATCACACACCATTGGTGTGTGTACTGTACGTGTGCTGTCATAGCTCCACCTACAGGCCTAATGGAGAACACCAGGATGTGAATGGAGGGTGAATGTGAGGTATATCGTGTAAATAAGTTTTGATTGATCGCAAGACTACACTGTAAAAAAATATATAATAATAAGTATTGAGTTCAGTTACTGTGCATTAAGGTTTTCAGTTTTCAATCCATAATAAGTTAACAGAAAAATAAGTACACACCCACATTATTTCAACCTAATAAAACTATGTTTATTGTCATTGTTTTAAGAACACAAGTTGACTTGGTAATACTCACATTTTGAGTAAAAAAAATTGCTTTTAACATGTGCAATGTTCAATGAAATAGAAAAATAAATAATACAATTTGTTGATTAATCCCACTGGTCACAATGGTGACCGTAATAATGTTTTTGTTATAAGGCTCTACAAATGTTACTGAATGATGTAGCAATGTATTTCCAGCTACATTGAAATAATAAACAAATAAAGGGTCTCGATTAAATATGTGGTATTAAAAAGAACCTGTGGGAGGATTTCAACAAGATAAATGCGACAACAGTGCAAAATATTTCACTATAATATTTCAAAGCAAAAAAAAAAAAATTAATTTAATTTTTTTTTATTTTTTTTTTAATGCTGCCCCCTGTGCCTAACCAAATGCCCCCGCGTGCCTATGCAGGCACGCGTGCCTAGGGTTGCCAACCCTGCTTTATAGTATTGCTATCTGTCCATTCTCATTGTCAATTGAGACCATTAACCGTCCCTTCAAAATGGCTTAAAGAATATTTTTTTCAGCAATACGTTCTCATTTTATAGCGCCGTGAATATACGCGTTATAAGGGATTTCGGCTGGGATATTTCCTGGAAGGCGAGATAAAGGCTGCTAAGCTACTAACGTTATATCCAATTGCATTTCGGTGTGTGTGTTTAGCTAAAGCTAAAACTCAAACTGCATATGATCGGTATGATGGTCCACCACGAATGCATGAAAGGGGGGGGGGGACACACACGTTGTTTCTGATTATTGATTACCAATAGCCGCGTTAGCCTCATTAGCCTCATTCATTGATCGAGTGCATGGCTATAAAAACAATGCCTGATCAGCGTGTCATTTACGTGAAAAAGATCTTACCGTGGGCCGGTTGGATCCCCCACACCATTTCCCAGTTATTGATCGCCATCTGGTAGATCGATATGTCCATTGGCTGATGATAAATTCCTTTACTGCATCGTGAAATCCGCGATCCAAAACTTATTCCATGCAACAGGCAATAGCGATCGCTTCAGGTGAGTAGAAAACGACATTGGAAATCCAGAAAAAAAAGACAACTTCTGCCACAGGGAACACTGCATTATCGATACAGCGCCCCTAAGAGGATCTGGCCGGTAATGCACTTTTTCGAATTCAAAGAGTAGGGTACATCTGCAGTCCAGCTCGGCGACCTTGAATAGGTTATTAAAATGGAATAAAAGCCAAAACATCCCTTAAGCATGGATTCGAAACACCAAACACGGATATAATATACGTGGCCCGTCCCGAATGTATTAATGTATGGCATTAAGAGATTTGTCCACATATCATTTATATGTAGTCCTACCAAACAAATAAATTACATAATGATTTAATCACACACACACACACACACACACACACACACACACACACACACACACACACACACACACACACACACACACACACGCACACACACACACACACACACACACACACACACACACACACACGCACACACACACACACACACATGCATACCCACATGAGCACACACTCACACACACCAGGTGAGAAAAACGTGAATCCCAGAATTGAATAGCTGAAATATCCCCAACCCCTCCATTCCCCTCCCCTCACAGTGACAGGTCATCTCAATGCAGGTGATTCACTGCCTTGGGGGTGAGAATAAGTATGGCCCATTATCCTGTCTGTCTGCCAGAGCAGAGCTCCTGACTCACCCTGCCTGCTCCACATTCCCACAGCTAGACAATGGTACGGGGATATCCTCCCTAACAGGCAGGATACCACCAACCACCAGCGTGACTGAGCCGATGACAGAGAGCAGGATCTCCATACCATCTGTTTTCAAGAGCCTGGTAATATTCTTTAGAATTAAGATATCTTTTAATACTACATTTGTGAAAAGTTACATTTGATCTGTTTCAGTCTCCCCCTATGGAAGTTACTCATTCAACAGCAGGATATTTCCCCATTTCCCTACCTTTACATTTAATATTGCATTGAACCTCCGGGTGACCTAACACAAACGGGTAATTACTATTTCTGGGACTCGATAGTCTTAAACGCGACTTAGGTCTGTTTGTTTTGTCCTCAAATTGTAGATTGTGAAGAAAGGCTGCCTACCCACTGTTTACTCCCCGCAAGTCAAAAAGAGGACGTGAGCAATTGCATGGCAGTGTCGACGACACCATGCCGGTTTATGTATGAACCAGCGTGACTCGCTTAATTAATGATACACATATTGTATGTGCCAGGCATGTCCAGGCACGTGCACAGATAGGGGTAGGGCCCAAGCGGGGGTGTGTGCACACAGCCCTGAATATATCAACAGGGGATCGTGAATATATGCAAATCATGCCACCTTGTACAGCATATCTGGATGTGCCGTTTGCTGTCTGTATATGTCTGTTTTCTGTACGGTAAGATAAGATGTGTTGGAACACAGTGTTCGATTGCCCCCCCCCCCATGTTAGGTGCTTATTTCAGGTGCAAGAGAAGAAGTTGGCATGGGCAGATCTAAAAGGAGGTTGAGGAGGTGGGAGAGGCCCGGTAGAGGAATTAACACTCCGGCCACCAGTATGGTCCAAGGGACCGTTTGCATATTTGTAATGTAGTCTGTTGATGTTCCCATTCACATGTAAGAAACTTGTATACAAAAATAAATAATAATAATAATAAAAAAGAAAAACTACATTTGAGTTCTGAGCATGTAAATTCTGCAGGTATGGTTACACAGATCTATATATAGGTATTTTCCATGTATCGCAAGTGTTTAAATATTTCACTGGCTTTGTTTTTGCTGCCTATCATATACAGCTCCCTCTCTCCTCTGTGTCTCTCTATTGTATCTCTCGGGAGACAGTGGTTCAGGAGGTAGAGCAGTCGTCTGGTAATTCAGAGGTTCCCGGTTCGATTCCCGCTCCTCCCAGGCAGCTTGTCAAAGTGTCCTTGAGCAAGACACTTAACCCCTAATTGCTCCTGGTGAGCAGGTTGGCACCTTGCATGGTCTCATCTGCCTTCTCTCTCTCTGTCTCTGTATCTTTCTCTGGGTTACACAATACCTTTTTCTCTCTCTCCTCCTAATCTTTTAATATTTTGAGCCAATTGGTGATGAGCTGTCCTTGGTGCTAAATTGACTGTTAAACAGCAAAGCAGTAAGCTAGACTTCCTATAATATCCCCATAGAGACAGCAGGTACTTTACAACTCATTATGCAAAACACATTTTACAAGCAGACTGGACAGTTTGTTGACACAGATCAGGAATGAGATGCACAGTATTCCTGGATATGAAGCTTTTCCTGAGCTGAAAGCGTTCAATGCATTTCTATATGTTGGGTCTCTGGAATCAACTGTGGGGATTAATGGGATGTCGACAGCTGGTAAGAAATGTATAAGCACGCATTTTTCAAGGAAGCAGAATAATCATGCCATCCAAGCGTTGACAGAGAGGAGAAGCCCGCATGTCATCTAACAACAAATTACAAATTGGGATATGGAGTCACAGGGGTAGATTTGGGAGGAATACCAAATTACTTAAACTCAAGAGCAAAAAGACAGAGCTCATGGTTGTGGCCCCCAAGGCACTGCTCGGGAAGGTTGGAGATCTCCTCCTCCATGTTGACGGCTGTTCCATCTCCCCGTCTCTCGAAGTCCGTAACCTGGGCGTCACCCTTGACTCCACACTTTCATTTCACTCCCACATCAAATCTGTCACCAAGTCTGCCTTCTACCACCTCAGGAACATCTCCCGTCTCCGACCCTCACTCTCAGACTCTGTGGCGGAGACCCTGATCCACTCATTTGTCACCTCCCGGTTGGACTATTGTAATGGAGTCCTGTTCGGGGTACCCAGCAAAGCCCTGGACAGGCTCCAGTATGTCCAGAACTCAGCTGCCAGGGTTCTCACTCACACCAAGCCCTGGCAGCACATCACCCCCACCCTCATCCATCTCCACTGGCTTCCAGTCAGGTTCCGCATCACCTTCAAACTCCTGCTCCTCACCTACAAATCCCTCCATGCCCTCGCCCCCCGGTACCTGTCTGATCTCCTCCACCAGTACACTCCATCCCGGAACCTACGATCCTCTGATCTAGGTCTCCTCTCCATCCCTCGCACCAGGTTACGGACTTTTGGGGACAGAGCCTTCAGCGTGGCGTCCCCTACCCTCTGGAACTCTCTCCCCCCCGAAATCTGCAACGCCCCAACCCTGGACACCTTCAAATCCGCTCTAAAAACACACCTCTTCACCAAGGCTTTCCCCATCAGTTAGTTTTAGATTAAATTAGGTCCATTATCCCCTACTTTCCCTCATCCCCTCTTCCCCCTCCCCCCCTACTTTCCTTGCCCTATTTTTTGTCCTGATTGTAAAGCGACCTTGGGTTCTATGAAAGGCGCTATATAAATTTGATTTATTATTATTATTATTATTATTATTATTATTATTATTATTATTATTATTATTATTATTATTATTATTATTATTATTATTATTATTATTATTATTATTATTATTATTATTATGCTAACACATGTTACAATGAGACAAAGCACAATGGTAGATGATCACATGGATTATATGGGGAAGCATGCCTCTCGTACACAAGGGGAACCACTGAATAACGTTGGTTGCCTGCATGAACAAGTTCACCAGGATAAGGACACAACACAAAAATGACTCAATCTTTAATTTCTTCATATGAAAAACCATCAGAAATCTATGAATAGAGGTATTGAAATCTATTTAATTAAGTCATCAATAAAAGACAGTATACAGCCTAGATATATATTATGCTGCATAGCTGTTGCCGTTTATATTATCACAGATTTTCATGCATTTTTTATGACCATCTGAGAGACCGTTGTGGCGGCTGAAGGGGGGCGGGCAAAGGTTTTGAATAATGTGAATGATTGTTTGTCAAACTCATTGAGGTTTTATTGACAGAAGTAAAGCTCTCTCACTGTGTGAAGGATCTGCTGTTGCTCTTTCCCCCTGACGGCTCTTTGTTTTAATACTATAAATACTTTTTTAGCTGGATCAGAGGTGATGGAACTAAAATAACACCGGCAGTTTCAGGTGGGGGCACTTGGAGCTTATGCAAGCGGCCCCAAAATTAGATTTCACAAGGGGGAAAATTGGAAGGCTCTAAGAAGCCTCTGTTTATTTGGAATTCTTCACCTTGACCCAGTACCGTTTTGTCCGGTAAATGGATCAGAGTAGATCCAACATGTTCTGTCTTTGTACTTTCCGACTGTTTAGAGAAAAACCCAAACAATTTCTCCTTCAGTGGTGTCATCATTTCCGTCCCCGGATGTTTTGATGCGGCATAGAATGGAAAAGGTGGAACGAAAGTATTTCTGCGGTTAATCTGTTCATCTCACCCAGTTAGACGGGCAGTGTGTTCTTGCGTCGATCCATGACCACAGTTGACTCTCTCCTCTGTTGCCAATGGACCTCGCCACAGTGTGGCCTAATATAGAACAACATTCCAACATAGGAATTCTGCATTTCTGTTATGTGTTTAATGAATGAGCCCATCCACCCATTTTTCTCAGATGATCAGCACTGTATTCTCCCTCTCTCTCTTTTAACCTCTCACACACACACACACACACACACACACACACACACACACACACACACACACACACACACACACACACACACACACACACACACACACACACACACACACACACACACACACACACACATACGAAATGTGACATTATGAGGACAGACCAAAATATTTCAAATGACTATGTTTTAAAATGTTTAAAATGTTTCTTCCTTTTAATGTTCAAGATATTAAAAAATTACTCATGATACAGTATATGATCAAATGCAAAAAGAAATTACCTACTACTAAATCTTGAAATCTCTGGAACCGCTTGGACGCAGACCCTACTTCGGGCTACCCTGAGCAACATAATGCAAAAAGATGGAGAAATGGTCAAGAAATACATCAATTTCAGCTCAAAAACCAGGTGAAATTCATTTAAGCATTACATCACGCGCAGGAGTGGTTTGTGAAAAATAAACCATGCCTAGGGGTGGTCGTTAGACCCCCCTAGGCATGGTTTATTTTTCACAAATCACGACTGCAAGTGGTGTAATGCTTTTATACAACTGCCACATTCATCCAACCTTATTGCTATACAATAAACACACATTAATCGAAGATTTATTGAAAAAACCATCCGCCAGAAAAAGTTGTTCCCACACCAACAAAAAAGAGAAGTTGCCTCCATGTGGAAGTAGCTCGGAAGTGCATCCAACAAACTAACACATCCAACTGTCTTTCAACTAAGACATCCAACCAACTAACACATCCAACTGTCTTTCAACTAAGACATCCAACCAACTAACACATCCAACTGTCTTTCAACTAAGACATCCAACCAACTAACACATCCAACTGTCTTTCACCTAGACATCCAACCAACTAACACATCCAACTTTTCTTTAGTTTTTAACCTACTTTCTATAGAAATTCATTCTTAGATGCTTCTATAGAAAGTAGGTAAAACAAATTAAAAAAAAGTTGTATTTGCCCTATAGGGAAAAAAAGTAATTTTTTTTTTTAAACCTACTTTATTTTTTATTTTTTTAAACTTTGACCAGTCAGCTGGTTCTTTTTAGCGTTTATCGCTTTTTCATCGCACTCATACTTGGTCAAGTTCGACCGACAGAAGCAGGCTGAAAGGGTTCAGATGGGGGGGAAGACACTCTGGGAAAGGCACGGCTGCCGTCCGGGATTCAGCCCCAGATCCGCGCGAGCACGGTTGTCCACGGCGCTGAAATAGCACTTGCGGTACGTGGTGAGCTACTGGAGCTCCCCTGAAACCTACTTTCTATAGAAGCAGCTGGGAGGTGCGCTGTTTTAAGTGAGTGTGGGTTATTGAATTGATTGATTGCTAATTTTATTACTGTCCGCCTTGTTTCCAACTGGTTAAGTTTAGGCCCTCTTTCGAAGTTGGTTAAGGTTAGAGTTTGGAACCAGGGCTGGTGGTCTATCGCCATGCTCTAAAGACAAACTCTAACCTTAACCAACTTCGAAAGAGGGCCTAAATTTAACCAGTTGGAAACCAGGCAGACAGTAATAAAATTAGCAATCAATCAATCAATCAATCAATCAATCAATCAATCAATCAATCAATTCAATAGGCCATGCTCACTTAAAACAGCGCACCTCCCAGCTGCTTGAAAGTAGGTAAAAAAATTATAATAAAATTGCAAATTAATCAATCAATCAATCCGCGCGATTCTGTGCACCCCGGTCAGACAGGGCCTGGGCTCGCATAACATTGTCATCCGACACGGTAACGCACATTTTCTCAGTGTCCTCAAAACTCCTGAGCTTAGTCTTAAACTCAGAAAACACTATAGTCTCATCACTCTGTGTGACATGTATCGCAAAGGGTTTAAATGACTCGGGCAGTCCTTTTAATACCATAGCCACAAGTAGACTATCACTCAAAGTCTCATTTGCGTTTCTCAGTGCAGTTATTGCCCTTTCTGCCCGAATTACATAGTCAGTCACCGTTTCACTGCTAGACTTGTGCAGTGTAGTCAGCTCTATATATAGAGACTGATAATCCTTGGCTTCCCTGAACCCGCATAATAATTGCACAATATTCCGATGGCTTTCCGTCCATCATCAGACGCTTCTCGCATTACCAGCGATAAACTCTTATTGTCCAGAAACTGGATGAGCTCTGCGTATATCAATGCGTTTTTCTCACCATCTTCTCTCAACTCGTCAGCAGACGCCTCGTCAGGGAGATCCGTTTCGAGAGTGTCCTTTAGTCTCTGTAGCCGGAGATGGCCCATGAACTTAGTCACAGTTCATACTTTTGTTCATCTCCGTCAAACGCTAGACGAGACCAACGCGAACTCCCTTCTGATTGTCTGGTCGTCATGATTCTAGCGTTCTGGGCCCATAACCTGTTGAATGTCGGATATTGCGTATTGGCTAGACATCATAACACAGACTTTACAGTATATAGAGAGAAGGAATAAAACGCTGAGAGACAGGATTTGTGTATCAAGGAAGCAACATTTTAATTTGTGAAGGTCGCTCTTATATACACACACTCAGCTGATATTAATGAGTCCATCACTCAGCTGGTGTCAATCAGTCAATCACTCTGAATGGATGACGGGAGAGCCCACTCATTATTGTCAACAGGCTTTTATTCCATTTTAATAACCTATTCAAGGTCGCCGAGCTGCACTGCAGATGTACCCTACTCTTTGAATTCGAGAAAGTGCATTACCGGCCAGATCCTCTTAGGGGCGCTATCGCGATAATGCAGTGTTCCCTGTGGCCGAAGTTGTACATTTTTTTTTTATCTCTAATGTAGTTTTCTACTCACCTGAAGAGATAGCTATTGTCTGTTGCACGGAATGCGTTTTGGATAGCGGATTTCACTATGCAATAAGGGGATTTATCATCAGCCAATGGACATATTGATCTACCAGATGGCGATCGATAACGGGGAAATGCTCGGGGGGATCCAACCGGCTCATGGTAAGATATTTTTCACGTAAATTACATGCTGATCAGAGCTTGCTATGATACTCAACCAGCCGACCAGCGTATGTGGCTACTTAGACGAACACGGTTATTGGTAATCAATAATCAGAAACGACGTCCCCCGCCCCCCCCCCCCCCCTTTCATGCATACATGCTTGAGGATCATACCGATCATATGCAGTTTGAGTTTTAACTGTAGCTTTTGTATAACGAAAATGCCATTGGATATAACGTTAGTAGCTATTAGCCCTTTATCTCGCCTTCCAGGAAATATACTAGACCAAATGCCATGTAACGCTTATATTCACGCCGCTATAAAATGAGAACGTATTGATGAAAAAATTCTTTCTTTAAACCATTTTGAAGGGACGGTTTATGGTCTCAATTGACAATGAGAATGGACAGATAGCAATACTATAAAGTATAGATTTAGCTCTACAAACAGCCCCAAGTCTGTTTACATATGCTTGTCATTTCTAGAGTGGGGCCCGTCTAATCCCTGTGGCCGTCAATGTGTTAAGGAGACACACCTTGCAATATGAACTCTACGAAACAGCAACTCTGTATGTCCTTGTTAGCAATAAGCGAAACTGTTTGGTCTACAACCTTGCACATTCGGGGTGTGTTGAAAGCCTGACTTAGCAAGCCAAAGACACAGCATGTAAACACTATGACAAGGCCTTGCACTCCCCAGAGAAAGACTGTTGTTGCAGCCTGGGACAGGTTCTTGGCTGGTTCACTTTGAATGACTGATTGGATTCCAGTCAAAACTCTTTGTTCTGGCACTGCACACAGAGTAAATAGAACAATATTGGGCCATGTCAATTTGTAGGAGTATTCCATTACGCTGCATACAATGGAGTGGATCACATGTAAATACAAGCTGAGTCATTGGGATTTGCCAAACAAATATTGCCGTTTTGAGCCCAACATTTTTGGATTTGATCCTTGCAGTTCGGTCTGGGTTGCGGTCATGATGCATGCAAGTCACATGTACACATGTACTTTCTCCAGGTTTTTACATCCCCCCAGTCACACAAGCGTGAGCACACACAAACACACACACACACACACACACACACACACACACACACACACACACACACACACACACACACACACACACACACACACACACACACACACACACACACACACACACACACACACACACACACACACACACACACACACACACACACACAGACACATATATTCCTTCCACTCGCATCATACACACACACACACACATTCCACTTGTATCATATGGGCCAAGCAACAATTAATATGACAACAATCATACACTGTTTATGTTGGCCCATGATCAAGAATTACTTGACAATAGCACCCTTTCACCATCACCTCTGACAAACAGCCTTGAAATAATATGCCTACAGTGTAAACACACCAAGGGCAGAAAAACAGCCATTATCAAAGCGGATTTCTGATTTGAATGAACAAACCTGGACAAATCACCTCTTTTAGACCTAGCTTGTTTTTCTCCATTGAAATGGGTTTGAAATAGAGGACCTTGAAGTGTTGAGGAAGGCAGTCTCAAGTCTTGGTACTCAAGTCCCGAGTCAAGTCCCAAGTCAAGACAGGCAAGTCCCGAGTCAAGTGCCAAGTCAAGACTGACAAGTCCCAAGTCGAGTCCCAAGTCCTAACCTTTGAATTCCGCGTCCTAAACAAGTCATAATATGCGCTTCACCAAAAAAAGTCATTATCAACTTGTTGGCAAAACATAATCTAATTTCTATAAATGTAATAATATTCAGAATCAGGGTTAGTCTTACAACTAGATACATTTGGGCAAGAGCTGCTTGAGAAAACCAGTTCAGGAGTATATTGAGAAAAAAAAGAATAAGGATCACCATATCCATTTCAAAGGTAGGATAACAATAACCAACATATTGTCTTTCCACTTGGACCAATCATTTATTTAACGTCTGCCTGCCCTGTATATACAGTCTAATTAGCCTATGGCACATGATCCATAAAAGCAGACCTCGGTTCAACTAACTAGTCTACCTTAACCCTTTATCAATTTCGGGGTATAAAAAATCTGTACTGAAATGACAAGGCATCTCTGCATTTCGTATATTAGGTAGTTTATTTAGGTATTAGAATTAGGTAGGGCCTAATTTGTGTGCGAGTTCTCTCTCTCTCTTGGATCAAATAACAAACTCAGCAAGGCCAACGACTTCTCTGTTACAGTGGGTGACAATATTGTCACAAGGAAAGATGAAATTACCTACCTGGGTTCCATCCTAGAGGCAAATCTTTCCTGTGACAAAATGGCAACCAATGTTGTTGTGAAGGGCCAGATTAAAGCTGAGAATCTACATTTATTGTTTTATATACAGTGTATATTATTTATATATACACGTTTATATCCCTTTAAGCCTGCGTGTAAATCCTAGTAATATACACTTTCCTTATGGATAATGCCCCCTGACGACGGCGCCAGGCAGTCTCGCACTCAGACAGGTTTCAAGGGCGAGTCTGGGCTAGTCAGGACATGCCCTTGGCAGTGTATTGATCCCGGGCAAGTAGTTAGGTTTGGAACTAGAAAGCCACTTAAGTATATATATATCGGCGCAGGTGCGCACAGCAGCAGTTCGTCTAAAGTCTGTCTGTGTTCGGTAACAGTGAAGTGAACAGCAGTGCGTCTAACAGAGCGTTGAGAACCACGTGCGAATGGAATAGTAAAGTGTCAGAGTTTAATGCAGTAACGTCAAGTTCGACCTAGTTTAATGTGAAGTAAATAGTCGTTCATTTATTGTATATCGTGCCAACCACAGTTCGTTCGTGTTAGCTAGTGGACCTTAGCCAGGGTGCGTGGACTAAATACATTGGTGCCAGTACCCGAGGAGGCCTAGTCGGAGAACCTGTTGGACATGTGCACAGGAGAACCAGCGGCGGCGATTGCAGAACCATTACTGGTTGGATTATATTGATTGTGGAACGTGTTACCCGGAGAAGAGCATCGTTGATTCCCACTGTCGTTTGGGATTTAACCTCGTGAGGATTTACATTCGGGCTGGCCTCATGGACAGAGGCTGGCTGGCTATCATCGTTTGCTATCGAGCATTGGATTACAGTTATTGCTTTTGTTGCTGATCGGTGGATTTACAAGGACTGGCTTCTGTACGTGAATCCCCTTATTCTTCATTGAATCAGACTGAGTATCCGAACATTCCTCTATCCTCCAGACCTTACAACTCTGGGAGGAACCCAGTGTCTCCAGGCGGTACCAGCGTTGCCTTCTATAATTGCTATTATACGCCAGGTGGTGTCAGCCTAGTACCCATCGTAGGAATCATTCTATTCCCAGTGACTTATGCTACTGACTGACTTTATGCTTATTCTTCGCCATACAAGCGCAACCCTAATTCTCATTCTGTAACCTAATGTTGCATAATAATAAAATACCCTCAAATACTATTTCTTGGTCAATGCCGTGTTATTATGAGTGTCCACCATATCTATTCGATGTACTGTCTGGCCAGTAATTAAAGTACATACCTAGCAGTGGTTTAATCTATCACAATCTTTAATACAGTCAGGGTTTTGTAACCCCTCAGTTACAAATGTAATAAAAAAAGTCAACCAACGAACAAGATTCTTGTACCGGATCTCCTCACTGGTAAACAAGAATACCTTGAAGACTAACAGGAGCACTCATTCAAGGGTACTACGACTATGCTTGCACCTCATGGTACCAAAGCACCTCAAATGCCCTAAAAACAAGACTACAAACATCACAAAACAAACTGGTCAGACTACTGCTTGACCTTACCCCTGCCCATTTTGACAACCTAGGATGGCTTAGAGAGTAGACGACAGAGTACAGCAACTTGCAATGGGCCTGGTCTACAAGATACACTAAACCACTAAGATACCCATGTACATGTCGAAATACTTCCCAAAGGTCAGTGAATTCCAGGACCACAACACCAGAGGGAGTTCCACAAATCATGTTCAACCCAGATTTGGCTCAAACAAGGGACTAAACACGTTTTGCAATTATGCCACAACAATGTGGAACGCCCTACCCACAGCAGTAAAATAATGTGAATCCCTACTAGTGGTCTGCAAGGGCCTTGAAATGAAGCCCGTACCCAGCCCGAGCCCGTGAACTTCAGGCCCTGCCCGAAAATAAGCCCAACTGTAAATAATATTTTAGGCCCTAGCCCGCGGGAAAACCTGATTTTTTTTTATTATTTATTATTAATTTTTTTTTAATTTTTTTTTAAATATTCGAAACACGGTTTTATATGAACTTAATAAATAAACAAAAACGAAAATGTTCAATAGGTCTACCTAAATAACAGATAGTGAAAACGAAAGAAACATTAATATATATATTATAACATATAGCCAAAAATTATTTAATTTTTTTGTTTTAAATATTCTAAACACTGTTTATATATTAACTTAATAAATAAACAAAAACGAAAATGTCCAATAGGTCTAACTAAATAACACATTATCATGCTGAAAACTAACAACCAGTATAGCCTTTTTTCGCAAATTCTATTTCCCAGCGCGAGTCAGCCTCGTAAAACTCGTAATTTGAAGGCTATATGGAATCTTCTTTGACACACACACACACACACACGACACAATAGCCTACTCAGTCACTGTACAAACAAACAGAAAACATAAATCAGATTTCGAGCAGAGCAACATTTATATAATGAAAGCGCAACAGAACAAAGCAGCAGCGACGTCACCCCAGACACCAGCAAATAATAATAATCAAACTCACCACTTCGCTGTGTTGATGTCAGCAAGGCGTTGAACAACGTTAACAACGTTAACATCCAAGAACAAATTAAAACATTCGCCAACTGGCTATATTCCAACTTCAACCTATGCCGCTTCGGTCTGGTTCATTTGTTCATCATCCACCTGAGTCGCGCGCTCCCCTCGAGTTATCATCCACCTGAGCCGCGCGCTCCCCTCGAGTTATCATCCACCTGAGCCGCGCGCTCCCCTCGAGTTATCATCCACCTGAGCCGCGCGCTCCCCTCGAGTTATCATCCACCTGAGCCGCGCGCTCCCCTCGAGTTATCATCCACCTGAGCCGCGCGCTCCCCTCGAGTTATCATCCACCTGAGCCGCGCGCTCCCCTCGAGTTATCATCCACCTGAGCCGCGCGCTCCCCTCGAGTTATCCCTGCAGGCTGCGGAGGGAGACATCCAAATGTTTCCAAAAATGCAACTTTCCCTTATTTTATCTGTTAACCTATACATCTTGACTCCTCAGACACGAGGCTTTCACGCTCTGATGACAGCACTACGTTACGCGAAAATGAAACAGAAACTTAAGGTTAACCTGGCTATAACCCTAGTTATATGAGTATAGCGAGCGCAAAAAAAAAAAAGACGCAATAAAAATTTTTTTTTTTTTAAAGAGGGCACTGCCCGGCCCGGCCGAGCCCGAATTATTTATTTAAAAACAAAGCCCTACCCAGCCCGAACCCGTCGGGTCGGGTAGGGCCCCGTCGGGCTTGGGCAAGGTTGCAGTGCACTAATCCCTACCCTCCTTCAAAACTTCTCTCAAAGAGCACCTACGGGTGCAATTAAAAACTGGCCCCTGTAAATGTCCAACCCTGTCCAAAATGTACAGTTTCTTCCCCTTCGAATGTATATATTTCTGTTTTTTATGATCTATGTCTCTTATACAGTACTGTATACCTGTATGTCATAAATGTATTGATAAAACAGTACTGTATCGCTGTATGTCATGTATGTCATAAGTGTCATGATTAATTTAAAATGGGGGACCCTGATGTAAACAAGACGTAAGTATTTTTCTGGTCTGCATCCCCTTAACAATTGTTTGTATTGAGCCGTACTGTATTGTACCCATTCTGCAATCTGTATAATTTTCAATAAGATAAGACTATGACTACCAACTGCCTCGCCAGCCGTGTATCAATGGATGTAATGATTATGTTACCACACTGATTGTGTCGATGCTCATTGATTTGTAGCTAGCAAGCCAAGTTAGTTACAGTTAGTTAGCAGCTTCAAATATCGAACGAAGTTGGAAGTTGTTGCGTCTCCATCTGTGATTTTCTGCAATTCGTTTTTTCTTGACCACCACATAGCTTTTATAAGCAAACGAAGCAATATTTGGTATAATTTTCCACTGGATCCATTGTTCTTAACGTCCGTAACGTTACTTCTTCTCTCGCGCAAATTGATTGGATGCTGTCGGATTGTTTCAAACAAAGTGGGCAATAGATCTTTGAGCCAAGACACAAATTACATTTAACTAAAACGTTCTGGTATTCATCAGTGTGAACGTTAATTCAACGTGATTTATTTGATATACCGTATATACATTGGAGAAGCATATTTGGGTACTTGAACATGTGCTATATATTTGATTTACTATTATTATATATGTATTAGAGCTGGGCCGCTAACGGCGTTAACGTGCTGCGTTAACGCGAGACTAGTATCGCGCAATAATATAATTGACGCCGTTAATCTAATTCTCAAAGTTGTGTCTGGGAGTGTGATGTATTGTCCTTAAATACTTGCCGTAGCGCTGTGTTACCCGGAAGTGATTGCACGTATGTACATGAGCTGTAGTCTGAATAATAATAACTAAAGTAGTGGTCCGGTAATCATTGTTATACAGGTGAGGTTAAGAAGTCCTCAGGATATAACACAATTCGGCGATGAGGACGTCTGAATCTGCGCAATGCAAGAGAAGTCCATCGCCGACTCGGTACCTTTGTTTACCATGTTAGCTTAGCGAGTTAGCATGTTAGCTCACGTCGTGGCCCGGCAGCTTCGAAACATCTACAAGAAGAGGAAATCCACTTTACACACTAAAGGAAGGATCGACTGGACTATCGTGAGTGTTTACAACAGAAATGGCTTGGGTTATTGGAAATATTGGACCGTTTGATGACAATGTGGAGTTATGGAACTGTTACACTGAGCGTTTTGATTACTTCATTATAGCTAATGGAATTGAACAGGACAAAGTAGTTCCCACATTTCTGACTGTAATGGGGCCCGGGACGCGTGTATCACTTCTGTGTATGTACTTCTGTACAATGTTCGATGCAGAATAGAAGTAACTCAAGTTTCAAGTTTCTTTAATAGTTGTCATACAGAAGTACAGAATACTTTTATACAAAATGCTTCTTACTGTTGCGCTCCAGAGACTGTGCAAGACAAGATAAGTATGAAATAAAATAACATAGTATAGCATGTAAATTAGAAGTAAAAATAAAATGAGGTCACAGTGTTCAGTATAGACATATGTACAATGTTCGATGCAGAATAGACGTAACTGAGTTACCATATAATATACAATACTGTGCAGTGTACTAATATACAATACTATATAGTGCAAGGCAGAAATGGGATGAGGTGCAATTTAGGTACAATTTACAGTAGGTGTACGAGTTGTAGTGCAAATCCTTTATCAATAAATATAAAGTGTGTTTGTGTGATCTAAAGTGTGGAGAGTGGGTGCTGCAGTGTGTTGTTTGTTTAAGTGAGTGTGTGCGTGTGGGTGTGTGTGCTGTGTGCATTTGATGGTTGTTGCATAGTGTTTATTGTTCGTTTAGCAGCCTGATGGCCTGGGGATAGAAGCTTCTTCTGAGTCTTTCCGTGCTCGCCTTAAGACTCCGGTATCGCTTGCCTGACCGCAGCAGTTCAAAGAGGCAGTTGTTCGGGTGGCTCGAGTCCTTAATAATTCTCTTAGCCTTCCCCTTGCACCGCTTGTTGTAAATGTTCTGGAGGGTGGGAAGCCCCCCTCCAATTGTGCGTTCGGCTGAACGTGTCACTCTTTGTAGTCTGCTACGGTCTTGTGCAGTGCTATTCCCAAACCAGGAGGTGATGTTGCCAGTCAGGATGCTCTCTATTGTACATGAGTAGAAGTTCCTAAGGATCTTCTGACTGACTTGGAACTTCCTTAGGCGCCTGAGGAAGTAGAGGTGTTGTCGTGCCTTCTTCACAACACTGTCAATGTGTGTGGTCCATGTCAAATCCTCGGATATGTGGGCTCCGAGGTACTTGAAACTGTTCACTCTCTCAACCGGTGCCCCGTCGATGCTGAGGGGGCTGTAGTCCTTGACCCCCGACCTCCTGAAGTCCACAATCATCTCTTTTGTTTTGCTGACGTTCAGGGAGAGGCAGTTCTCCTGACAACACTGTGACAGGTTCTCTACCTCTTCCAGGTAGGCCCTTTCGTCGTTGGCAGAGATCAGGCCCACCACTACTGTGTCATCAAATTTGATGATGGTGTTGTTGTTCCGCTGTGCTACGCAGTCATGTGTGTACAGGGAGTAGAGGAGGGGGCTCATAACACAGCCCTGGGGGGCCCCTATGTTGAGCGTGATGGATGAGGAGGTGCAGTTGCCTGCTCTTACCACCTGGGGTCTGCCCGTCAGGAAGTCCAAGACCCACTGGCAGAGGTCATAGTTCAAGCCCAGGTCCCTGAGCTTGGCTATGAGTTTGGAGGGGACTATGGTATTGAATGCTGAGATGTAGTCGATGAACAGCATTCTCACATAGTTCCCCTGCCTCTTGTCCAGGTGTGATGCTGCTGTGTGCAGCACATGGGCTATGGCGTCCTCCGTGGACCTGTTGGGGCGATATGCAAATTGCAGAGGGTCCAGGTTGATGGGGAGGGAGGAACAGATGTAGCCCTTCACTAGCTTCTCAAAGCACTTCATGGCTATGGAGGTGAGGGCTACAGGGCGGTAGTCGTTGAGGCAAGCGGGCGTAGATTTTTTGGGTACAGGGATGATGGTGGACTTCTTCAGACAGGTGGGGATGACAGCCTGTTCCAAGGACAGGTTGAAGATGTCAGTGAATACCGGGGCCAGTTGGTCGGCACAGACTTTTAGGACGCGGCCGGGGATGCCATCCGGTCCTGCTGCCTTCCTGATATTCACTTTTTTAAAGATCCGTCTCACCTCATGCTCTGTTACCCTGAACACTGAGTCTCCATCAGCAGACCCCCCCCCCCCCCATTGTCGTGGTTTGTAGGCTGGTGTTTTTATTCACAGCCTCAAACCTTGCATAGAAGGAATTGAGATCATTTGCTAAGGAGATGTCACTGTTCATGAGTTACCAACTGAGTTACCATACAATATACAATATACTATGCAATGTACTAATATACAATACGGCTCACTTTTCCCACTTCAATGACAGAGCTGCTGTTTGATAATATTGTCGCGTTGTGGAAAGCAGGATGAGAGAGCGTAGATTTCAGTGTGTATCATTTAATCATTTATCATTTAACATTTGAAAGGCATACATTGTTGTCATACAGAAGTACAGAATACTTTAATCCAAAATGCTTCTTACTGTTACTGTTAGAGATGCCGCCGCAAGCGTCGCCACAGCAGGGCGCAGCACACATTTGAAAGGCATACATTGTTGTCATACAGAAGTACAGAATACTTTTATCCAAAATGCTTCTTACTGTTACTGTTAGAGACGCCGCCGCAAGCGTCGCCACAGCAGGGCGCAGCGAACATTTGAAAGGCATACATTGTTGTCATACAGAAGTACAGAATACTTTTATCCAAAATGCGTCTTACTGTTACTGTTAGAGACGCCGCCGTGAGCGTCGCCACAGCAGGGCGCAGCGAACATTTGAAAGGCATACATTGTTGTCATACAGAAGTACAGAATACTTGTATCCAAAATGCTTCTTACTGTTACTGTTAGAGACGCCGCCTCGAGCGTCGCCACAGCAGGGCGCAGCGGCAAGCCTGGCGCTGCCGCGGGGGCGTGCCACGGCGTGTCACGTGGCCGTCGCGGCCAATCAGGCGAACCCGGAAACCGAAATCCGACTAAATCCGTTGCGGAAGTGATACACTCGCCCGGGACATTTAATTTGTTGAGAAACCTGCTTCTGCAGCAGTGTGTGTGAGTAGCCAGTCTGCGAGAGACTGTTCTCTTTATCAGGCCATATTGTGCAGAACAGGAGAGCTAGTTTGTCACCAGTCAATGTGAACAAGCTGGTCTGCCTGAGTGACTGGTGGAAGAAGGAGGAATAGAGATTGGACTGATTGAGTCAAGCCATGTCATAGCCCCTTCCGTGACTGCGATGTGCAAGCCAGGGGCTGGCTTTTTAATATGCATATTAAAAAGCCAGCCAGCCAGCCCCCCGGCATACAGTAGTATACAGTGAAATGCGGGGGGTCTTGCCCGCAACGATTGTGCATAGTACAGTAATACAATAATACAATAATAAGAATCCAAGGGATGAGAATGCGACATTTGTGCAATAATACAAGTCATAAGAGTAAAGACATAGGTATATGTACATACGTTTTTCAAAAGAATGGTAAGACATGCTAGGTCCTGTGATAGTGCAATACACTGTTAGCTACGGATGGGGCACTGGGTCTTATGTACACTACTATACAATGCTATACTATACAATATACAGTTATACTATGTGTCATTATACTAGCTTGCTATCCATCTATTTACTATACAAGAACCACTCCTGTTCTTGTTTTTAAAGTGACCTTTCATTGTGTAAAGTGACCATAGTGTGAGCGTGTGCAGCATATGTGTGTGTGTGCTCCCGATAAGCAGGTTGCCACCTTGCATGGTTGCCTCCACAGTCGGTGTGTGAATGTGTGAGTGAATGGGTGAATTTGAGGAAAAAATTGTAAAGCACTTTGGATAAAAGCGCTATATAAATGCAGCCATTTACCATTAAACAGCCGATTTTTGCACATAATCTCACACGTCCAAAAACTCCAAAAAATACATTAATTTAGTTTGACAGTTCTTGAGAGTAAATTAATTAGAATAATGTGTGCAGGGCGGTCAGGTGGCGTAACGGAGATTGCGTTCGTCACCAACCCCGGAGCGGCTGGATTCGCCTGTTCGAATCCAGCTCACAGCTCCGGGGTTGACACCAGCTTGGCTGGCCGTTCACACCAGTGGCGTCGTTAGCCCTGGGCTTCCGGGGCTTTAGCCCCGGATGTTTTTCTCCTAGCCCCGGATCTACTTTTTTTTTTTTCTTTATGTCAGCATCCCCATTGTCTGTGCTGAATGTTTGTTAGTGTTTGGTATTTTTTGTTGGTTTTTAGTACTTTTAAACATTTTTAGTAAGTAGTTTTCATTTGATCCTATAATTCTTTCATTCACCGATTTGTGGACTTTTTTTTTAGTGTCCTGAAAGGCGCCTTATAAATCAAATGCATTATTATTATTATTATCATCCAGGAGGGAAAAGACACTTTGGATAGTAGGGATTGCATCTCTGCCTGTCCTGACCAGGAAACACTTTGCAACTGTGATCTCCTCTGGCAATAGTTGGATATTGTAATGTGTGGCGAGGGGTTGCAGCAATTCCACTGAGAGAAACTGGTCTGAGGCTGGATAACATGCCTGTATGCCTCTCATAAATTGTTATCCAACTCATGAGAACCTGCTCTCAAGCTCTTGCAGCATTCTGTCGACGACTGGATAGAACAGTCTCTGTCTCAGCTGATCTCCTGAGCTGAGGTCTGAGCTTGTGCCACAAGATGACTCAACTACATACTCGTCCATCCTTTTCTGCTTCCTCCTTTGGCTGGTAGTATGTTCCTCAATCCAAAGGCCATTACATATGGCCTTTGTCCTGTCATACATGTCCACTGCCATCTCTGATGTGCGATAACCTTTGAGTGTGTCCTGCACTGTGCTTTTAAATAGTACAGATATTGAAGATGTGCACTTTAACGCAGCAGCACCTGGAGCCATCCATACCCATGTCCAGTGTCCTATAATAAGCTTTAATCGAACCTTGGATAGTCCGGTTGGTTTGGGGTGGTGTGAAAGCTCATTCACTCTTGCAAGTGAACCCTGCTGCGGTTCATTTGAGATGTGAATGCAAAGCGGACCAAAGGCAGGAAAAGACCCAAAAATCGAATCTTTTTTTAATGAGAAGACTGAAACATATGTATATAATGAAACACACAATCGTTTTTTTTCGATTGCCTAAGCATGATTTTGAAAACGGGGCCCGGTGTTTCAAAACACACAATTAGCACAACCACACACACAATTATCAGAACACCTCAGATCCTGTGCTAAATTAAACACTTGTCAAAACCATACACTAATTTTGTTACCATATGAAACACACGTTACATAATGACTTAATTCTGTTTGAACCAGTTACACACACTGCTGTGCTTAACCTAAAACACATTTAGCAATTCTACTTCTCAGTGATTAGAGTACTGTAAGTGAAGTACGCAGATAATGTGCAAATATACAATAAATTCACCAAACACTACACAAGACCAATGCTGTAGACTGATGAAAATATAATTTATTTATCTACATATACCCAAATCAATGATGCAGACTGATGAAAAAAATAACATTTTCTCTCCATATAACCAAATCAGTCAACATTTCAACATGGAGAATCACAACAATACATGTCCCAGTTTTCATGCTACTATGTGCATAACACTGTAAGCTCAGCAAATATCAGACAAACATAAAATACTGTATCCAGTACAGGTTAAAATTACAGTAACACAATTTTTTTTTTGAAAAAATGTAAACAGAAAATACTAGGCATTATCTCTTTGCCTAGCTGGATCTGGCAAGATAATTTTTTGTTGTGATTCTCCATGTTGACTGATTTGGGAAAATGGGAGAAAATGTATATTTTCATCAGTCTGCATCATTGGTTGTCTTGTGTAGTGTTTGGTGAATGTATTGTATATTTTCACGTTCTCTGTGTACAGTACTTCACTCTCCTTCCATTTTGGTTGAAGACAGGTGAACTCACCTGCTGCATTTTTATAGTGCTTAAACCTGATTGTGTATCTACAATTAACTGTGTTTTTATTTTGTTATTGGTGTATATGTGTATGTATGTACAGTATATGTATATATATTATATGTATATATATGTGTATATATGTATATTTGTACTCCTGTTGGGGCTTCTTGGACCAGATCAATGTTTTATCTGGCTAAATAAATAAATAAATAAGAAACTGATGATTTGGTCCTGTTAACTTTGAATTTTCTAGGGACTGCCCATATCCCTCTCATGGACCTGGACCTCACTTTGAGAACCTCTAATGATTCTAGTTATTCAGTATTCATCTCTAATTAATCTAAAATTGCGTATTTCTGTGCTTAAAAAAAAAAAAATAAGGGGGGAGGGGGTGACCCCCCCCCTCCACCCCCCTGGGCTGAAGCCCCCAATGTTTTCTAACCCTAAAAACGCCCCTGGTTCACACTAATACAATTGGCAGTATTAGAGGGTGGGAGAAGCTCGCGGGGTGGGTCCGGGTCATTGTAAACAGCGACTCCTACAGTTCGGTCGGGGCGCCTGCTAAGCGCGGATACAATCTAAGTTGGATAGTGTGATCCTTCCACGCGCTACGCCCTCTCAGTGAGAATCCGCGCTGCCAGGTGAAAAGAAGCGGTTGATTGGCTGGACGTGTGTCGGAGGAAGCACGTGGTAGCCTCCACTCTCCCAGACCGACTGTGGGGGGTAAGTGCGCAGCGACCAGGAAGGGGATTGGGAATTGGCATAACGACTAACATTGGGATGGGAGAAAATCGGAGGAAAAAGGAGGGGGGGAAATATTAACACTTTAATCGCCAATGACGCCTTAACTCGTCATTCCCTGCCATGCTAATTCTGCCAATGACGCCGTAACACGTCATTGAGATCAATATTTCAAAAATCTGTGATCGCAATCATATTTCTCCCACGGAGACTTGAGATCTACTGTTGATCCCCTCTCAACTCTCCAACGGTTCAAGAGCGCCATCTGGTGGCCGATCGGCGGATCGCCCAAACCGGAAACCGGAAACGGAAACTGGTGCTCATCTAAATTCGGTCCGATCACTCGCTATAGGTCCCGGGACTCGAGCTAGACACAATGGATAGCGATCCGTTACCAATAACTCGATAAACAACATGATTTGGACGTATATACTATTATACAACCTGGAGATGGATCGCATATTTCAACATCCCATAATAGGAATATTTTTGCTCCACGCTCATCGCCCAACGGCCCGAGGAGACTGGGGTAAGTTTCAGCGTTTTTTTTTACCGTGTTCGATACAAACTGCTCTAATGATCATATCACCCTAACTAGATGAATCATCTAACGTTGGCCACGGAATTATAAACGACCCCCCCCCCCATCCGGTCAACATCAGATGATAAGTAGTAACTTCTAGAAGCACGTCCATTTGAAAATGTTTATCTCGCGCCGATCGCTATCAAACTGTATTTGATCATCAATATAATGCATTTAGGGCTATAAATCACGTTCTGCAGAATGCTGCAGAAAACGATAAAAACATATTTATACATTAGACCGTATTTTAGTATGAATATGTGAATGAAAAAGTATAATGTTCCTACATCCTGAACGATAGATAATTGACGTTGAATGGGCCATAGTAATGTCAATTTAGCAATACAATTTAAAAAGTTATAGCCCTGCAAAGAAGGGGAACTTCTCCATAGACAAATAGAGCTGGCAGAGGATGGTATAAGGATGTACATAAGCCTGGCAAAGAAAGTGTTAAAAAAAAAAAATAATAATAATAATAATGTGTGCAAAACTGTTTAGAGTTTTTGGATGTTTGTGAGATTATGTAAAAGTGGTTCTAAAAAACATAATACATTGTTAGTAGACACCTGTATCTGTTCAGAGATCCAATTATTTTCATTCCTGTTCAAGTAGTCTGAGTATCTTCTGTTAATACAAAAGTGTCCCAACCAACCCCGCTCTCCCCTATGTTCCATTATTCAGGCCTCCACACATGCCCTCTTTAGGCCGTTCTGAAAAAATATGTCATCGACAAAAAAAGGGAGCACAGCCCAACTGGACCAGAGATCAAATTGAATATGAGAAGGAGATTTGAATAGTTATGGCATAACAATGAAAGGCTTTGTATGTGTCATCTGGAACGTAACTCTTTGACCATGACAGACCCCAAACAGACATTGCTTAAGGAGAAACAGTGACACTACCGGGTGAGCAAACTGTATAACAAGAAAGCAGATCGAAATAATTTCTATGCATACGTGCAAGGTTGTGCTGGGACAGCGTTAAAGTTGAAGTGATGTTGAATTGATGTTGAAATGATGCGTCTCGGCTTGCCATCAGCTGACATACGATGTAGCCTCGTATCGCTGAGTATGTCAGCAGAGCGGCTCCGACTCTCCCAGTCTGACAAGGCTGATAAGCAGCAAGATTTTACCTCTATCCCATCACACAGTTTTACATATAATACATGTAAAAGGATGGTCAAAATCACAGTGTGTGAAGGCCTTTACATTGCTTTCTAATAAAAAATAAAATTTTAAACTATTTGGCACAACCCAACTACTTATTAACTATACTGTGTATGTACTGATTTTGACCTATCCCCACATTAAAAGCACATATACTGTACACTCCTGAGTTTGATGTTTTCAGGTGGATTGAACCGTCACATACAGTATTCCTTACAATGTTTTAATGACTACTAGATAGAATGCAAATTGGCAGTCTTAGTCCATTCAAGTAATGCCTTGCCCCATAAGATGGGCAAGGCTAAGAGAATAATCAAAGACTCCAGCCACCCAAACAACTGCCTCTTTCAACTGCTGCGGTCAGGCAAGCGATACCGGGGTCTCATGGCACACACAGAGAGACTCAGAAGGAGCTTCTATCCCCAGACCATCAGGATGCTTAATGAACAATGAAAAATAACAAACCATCAACACACCCACAGCACACACACACTCACTTTAAATAAACAACACACTGTAGCACCCACTTTACCACTTTAGACACTAACACACTTTATATTTATATTATTAGTAAGGAAATCATTTTCATTCCTTATTCCTTATTGCACCTCATTGCACCTCACCACCACAAGGTGACACCACAAGCTAAGCTATACCTCACCATTTTTGTACCAGCTGTACATATATATATACCTATACTGAACAATTTTGTTGTTTACACTTGTTTACGTACTTGACTTCTTAACTTTCTATTTTATACTTATATTATACTTATTTTATACTATCTTGTTATTATCTAGCACACTCTCAGGAGCAAAACAGAAAGAAGCATTTCATGCAAAGTATTCTGTATTTCTGTACGACAACTAATAAAGAAACTTGAAACTTGAGATGCATTTCTCAATCTTGCGGCATACCTGTATCTATGTTTTCACATTTCCAAGAACATCAGGAGAAACCATCACAAACTTGGCACAATCCACTCAACCACTTTTGAGCTTATTATCTTCTTCCCATCCTGGTTGAATTAATGGAGATGGACAATATTGCTTTCAGACATGATGACACTTGACAGATAGGACAATGTCACCATGGAAAACCTGTTTGCACAATGAAAAAAAAAGAAAAGAGACAATGACCATTTAATACGCTGAGATATCTTGCTGCGTTCAAGCCCTTCTCTGGGAGGTCCTCCGACAGCGATACCTTCCATGTGATGTGTGCCTTTTTCCATAGACGGAAAGGAACGGAGAAACAAAAAAGGGTTACAGATGAGGCGCTACGCCCATGTGTCTCTTCACGTTTCAGCTGAACAAAAGCATCATCAGCCCGCCTCTCGACAACTCCACCTGCCGCTTATTATAATGCCTCCTCGACCTGACGTATATTGGTCCAACCCTGAGGTTTCATCTTCTCAAGAGGAGAGAACACAGGGCCGATAGATCGCCGCTGAAGGCAACCATCTGGCTTTCATCTGTCTGCTGCCTGAAGCCCTATGTGCACACGCGCACACAGTGCCGGATGGTAGACGAGCCAAATCAGTTATAGGCTAAGCTTCTAGAAAATGGCCAGTTTAGCAGCTAAATGTTAACATGTAGTAAAGGGATTATGTTAGGGAGGGGACCTCTCTCCTGCTAATCACAACACTCACACCGTTGGGGCCCAAACAGCCAAACCCGCCATTCCAGACACCCCCAGCTTTCTCTATGTTGGAGCTGAGGCATGGAAATGGTGACACATCATTTCTACAAAACAGAAATTTTAATCCACCTAATCCTAGTTTCTTTTTCTTTGCTTCCTTTGGGCTGCTATGGACTTGAAGTGGGCGATTTTGGTTTAGTTTCCAAATATTTTCAGCTTAGTATGGGATGGGGGATCACTCACTCACTCACTGACTCACTGACTCACTGACTCACTCACTCACTCACTCACTCACTCACTCACTCACTCACTCACTCACTCACTCACTCACTCACTCACTCACTCACTCACTCACTCACTCACTCACTCACTCACTCACTCACTCACTCACTCACTCACTCACTCACTGATGTCACAAAATAATGACACACGCTGTTGATTATTATTTATCAATACCTTATTCTACACATCAATGTATTAAAGGGGCATTTAACACACAAAAAAAACATATGTCCTCCCTTACCTGGAGTGCTATCTATCTATCCAGTTTCTGTGTGATTTGCCTAGTTTTGAAACCATCCCATCCTCTGTCCTTCAAGTCAAGTCAAGTCAAGAGTTTTAATTGTCACGGCATACAGGTATACAATGAAATGCGGGTGGTCTTGCCCGCAACGATGTGCAATACAGTGGTACATATAATAGAATCAAAAGAAGAAAACAACATTGTGCAGTAACAGGTAGCAGGTAACATGGAGTGACATCTCGGTATCTGTACATAGTTATTTACAGAGCATGTGTGACATGCTAGTTAGCTTTGGTAGTGCAATACACTGTTCCTGTTATTCTAATTTAAAGTGTAATTTCCTTTGGCCATAAGTGTGCGTGTGTGCGACATGAGTGTGTGCCCGCTCATGTTAAAGTGTTAAGTGGCTGCTCGTGTGTGAGCGTGCACAGTGTGCGTGTCGTGTGTGTGTTCATGTGTGCTTGTGTGTGGACAGTTCAATGTTCTGAGCACTCAATGTTCATTGTTCATGGCTCTGATGGCCTGGGGGAAGAAGCTGAGCCTAAGCCGCTCTGTCCTAGTAGCTGGGGTTCGCAGGCGTCTGCCTGACCTCAGCAGCTGAAACAGGCTGTTATTGGGGTGGTGAGGGTCTTTCATTATCCTGCAGGCTCTGGATTTGCACCTCTTGTTGTATAGAACCTGCAGGGGGGGTAGTGCAATACCCGTGGTACGCTCGGCTGAGCGCACCACTTTCTGTAGGGCCTTCTTGTCCTGTGCCGTGCTGTTTCCATACCAGGCAGTGATGTTTCCGGTCAGGATGCTCTCTACAGCTCCTGAGTAGAAGGACTGGAGTATCTTCCCCGATACTCTGAACTTCCTTAACTGTCTCAGGTGGTAGAGACGCTGTTTCGCCTTCTTTACTACTGTGTCTATGTGTGTTGACCATGTCAGGTCCTCTGAGATGTGGACCCCCAGGTACTTGAAGCTGCTCACCCTGTCCACGGTAGCCCCGTTTATCATCAGTGGTGTGTGTGTCTCCTGCTGTCCTCTCCTATAATCCACGATCAGTTCCTTGGTTTTGCCAATGTTCAGGAGCAGGCTGTTGTCCTGGCACCAGCGTTCCAGTACCTCAACCTCCTCCCGGTAGGCCTTCTCGTCGTTGTCCGAGATCAGCCCCACCACCACCGTGTCATCTGCGAACTTCACTATGGAGTTGGAGCTGAACTTGGCCAGACAGTCGTGTGTGTAGAGTGAGTACAGCAGGGGGCTAAGAACACAGCCCTGGGGGGACCCGATGCTCAGGGTGATGGTGTTGGAGGTCTGACCCCCCACCCTGACCGCCTGGGGTCTTTCACTCAGAAAGTCCAGTACCCAGGCGCTCAGAGGCGCTCAGAGCGGAGCTCAGACCTAGCTCGATCAGCTTGTCCACCAGTCTGGTGGGGACTATGGTGTTGAACGCTGAGCTGTAGTCAATGAACAACAGTCTCACATAGCCCCCCTTCTGACGGTCAAGGTGCGAGAGGGTGCTGTGCAGTACCTGGGAGACCGCGTCGTCAGTGGACCTGTTTGTCCTGTATGCAAATTGCATAGGGTCCATATCACTGGGGAGGGAGGCACAAATGTGGTCCTTGACCAGCCTCTCGAAACATTTCATGACCACAGAGGTGAGTGCCACCGGTCTGTAGTCATTTGGACATGCTGGGGAGGGTTTCTTCGGCACAGGGATGATGGTAGACATCTTGAAGCAGGCAGGGACCACTGACTCCGCCAGTGATTGATTAAATATGGCGGTGAACACAGGGGCCAGCTGGTTGGCACAGGTCTTGAGTATACGTCCTGTTATGCCATCTGGGCCAGCAGCCTTCCTGGTGTTCACCTGCATAAATGCTCTTCTCACGCTGTGTTCCGACAACGAGAGAGCGTCCCCCCCCCCTCGCGGTTGCCCCCCCCCCTCCACAACAGCTGGCGTGCCAGTGACGTCACTAGCCGGAGAGCCAGCAGCGCCACTGTCTACACCAAACCGAGCGTAGAAGGTGTTGAGCTTGTCCGCGAGGGAGGCGTCGTCGCTCCCCATTGAGGGGGCGCTGACTTTATAGTCAGTTATTGTCTTCAGTCCCTGCCATAATCCTCTTGTGTCGTTTTGTGCCATTTGTGTCTCCAGTTTATCAGCATATGTCCTCTTAGCAAGTTTGACAGCTTTGCGTAGAGTATAGAGAGAGAGAGTAGAGTATAGACTGAAGCCTTATACTCCTCCATGTTTCCTGACTCTTCCTTGATTCCTCCTTGACCCGTAAACCGAAAGATTGCCGTTTCCAAAGCCGTAAGAAACATACAGAGAAAGCTGGAGGTTTCCTCGCTTGTCTCCTCCGAAGATCTTTTGATGTAGGCTGTTAACTCATTCTGCGCCAATCACGTAATATTACGTGTTTGCTCGCCATCGGCTGAGGGCCAAACGCGTAATATTACGTTTTTAGATCCTTTGATCTTTTTCCTCTGATCCCCGTCCTAAATCATCATCCGGGTCATTCTAGCCGTCCCTGGGTCATTTGTACACGTTGGAATAGCAATGCCGGTCGAATATCAGTAGGTGGCAGTATCGCCTACCCTTTGAACTCTGATAGAAAGGCAACAGGATAGTCATTGAATGCACCGGACTATCAAGGCTCGCTCTGTGGGAGAGGAGCTCTTCCAAAGCAATCGCTAGCAGATCCGATCGCCTCAAAACCTATAGTGTCCCGTAAACACATGTAATTACATATAAACACATAATCACGATCACCCATGGGATCATTGGAATTATTCTTTTTGGATTACCTTCTGGCTAAGGTATGGTACGCACCCTCTATATCTATTTACCGAATGTGAAACATGTTTATTTAACGATCACATTGGCTTACTTCACCGGTCATAAACAAGGCTTTTTCTAACTATCTGACTAGCCCCCCCCCCCCCCCCCCCCCCCCCGATGCGTTTTGTCTTGCAATCTATGAAAAAAGACTGGATTATCTTGGAAATGCGCAATGTTTAGCATGTAATAAACTACAAACTACAGTGTGCAGAAACAAAAAAAAAATCCATATTGAACTACAAGTAGTGTCTGTCAAATGAGCCACACCATTGTCTCCACAGCTATAATACAGAACACACAGCTCTGCAAACATGGTGAAACACCACAGACATGACTATTTTAAGCTGGCCTTCTAGTGGCAGGGATGGGGATTAAGCGTGACGCTGAAAGTGTTAAACGTCTCTTCAAAATGGCACGTGAGTGAACAACGACCATCCATTTACTCAAGCACATACCCCCCCCCCCCTCCTCCTCTTCTCCTCACATCTCTTCCTGATTTCCCCATGACGTTTCACTGAGGCATCGAGGAAGAGATCGCGAGCACACATTTGTAATAAACCCTTGTACTTCCCTCCATGCACATGTTCTGTTTACATTTGTGGTATGCTGCAAGCAATGACGCAGGGCTCCAGGCTTCAATGCATTTCAATAAAGCTATATTGATTACCTTGTATTATAGTGAACTTGTGTGGTACATGTTGGTTTACTCTGAACTGTATCAGCATGTCACTGTGCATGTTGGCTAACATTAGTCCTGTTAGCTTCCTCGACAGGTTAGGTTGCACCTCTTAACACATCCTGCGCCAAAACCGTCATACAACGTGTTTCAAGGTCATGCTAATTCTGCCATTCCACGGCGTACGACGTTATTGAGATCATATTTAATTTTTTCGCCATGGTATTCAGAATGCCCTCACGGAGCCTGGTCTGATGCAGTGGGAGCCTGCACAACTCTGCAACGCTTCAATACTGCCGCCTGGTGGATGATCGGCGAGTTACAACCGGAAATGGATCTCTTGTGATCTCGGTGCACCGGGCAAATGCGTCCGGCACTCACATATTGTTGCGGGACTCGAGACACACATCGTGTATATGGATCGCTGCCATAACTCAATAATCAATATGATTTGGGCGTTTATTATGATTATACAAACCGGAAATGGATCTAGGAGATCACCGTCAAATAAGTGGGATCTTTTTCGTCCAGTCTCATCGGCGAACGGTAAGAGGACGCTGACGTCATTTTCAGCGTGAGTGTTTATTATTATTCATGCAAACTGCTCTGATCAATATATCACCCATACTACATAAAGCATTTACTGACGATCATGGAATTATAAACGACCCCCCCCCCCGTTCATCCGCGCATGATCAGTCATAACGTTTAGGATCATGTACAGTTGACATTTTTTATATAACGTGTATAGGCAACAAACGGCAGTTGATAATCTATATGCGTTTATGCCTATAACTCATGCTCTAGGAATTACTGCAGAAAACGATAAAAACATATTTATATTCTAGACTCTACAGGGGTAGGCAACCCTAGGCACATGTGCCTGCATTTGCATAGGCACAGGGGGCAGCAGTAAAAAAAATAAATATAAAAAATATATATATAATTATAATTTTTTATTTTTTTGCTTTGAAATATTATAGTGAAATATTTTGCACTGTTGTCGCATTTATCTTGTTGAAATCCTCCCACAGGTTCTTTTTACTACCACATATTTAATTGAGACCCTTTATTTGTTTATTATTTCAATTTAGCTGGAAATACATTGCTACATCATTCAGTAACATTTGCAGAGCCTTATAACAAAAACATTATTACGGCCACCATTGTGACCAGTGGGATTAATCAACAAATTTTATTATTTATTTTTCTATTTCATTGAACATTGCACATTACTGTATTGTACCCATTCTGCCATCTGTTAATACAATTTTCATTCAATCAATCACTGTGCAGATTGATTGATTGAATGAAAGTTTTATTAACAGATTGCAGAATGGGTACAATACAGTACGGCTCAATACACACAATTGTTATGGGGATGCAGACCAGAGAAAGACTTTCGTCTTGTTTACATCAGGGTCCCCCATTTTCAATTCATAATGAATTGTAAGTAAGGGTTCAACTTGCTCCGTGCAATCCATTCTTTGTGGATCTAGCCCCATGGTCATATTTTCAGCAAATTACATACCCAAGTAAATGGAAGATTGTTCGACTTCTACAAGGATCATTTGCATGTTCTTGGTATCTAGGGACATCTATGGATCTCAAGGAATATATTCCCAGTGTCAGAAATATTGTGTATGTTACTATTCTTGAGTAAATTGTAATGAACCAAAGGAGAATATAAATTACTATTATTTATTTATTTATTTTCATCTTTGACGGTGAATAACACCATACTAACATTGACTTCAATTGACTTTCATTCAATTCACCTTGAGATAAAGTGTACTAAATATCTAAGCAAATTAACAAAGGGGTTACATGGTTTTTTGTAGATACAGTACTGAATTTTGACATTCAATATGAAATATGTATATAGAATATTAGGCCTATAAATGACCATATTATGGCCATGTCATACGACTATGGATCGGCCCAAATCTCCTCGTTCCAATGACAGAGTTAAATTTGGATTTAGTAGCACCAGGCACCCGGTACAGGGCAACAAAGACCGTGAATGAAATCTAGTGTAAGTACAGTTACTTTTGTATAATGTCCATAGCTCTGCCATTTTTTACCGGTTGCAAAACGAAACAATGACAAAACAATGGCGTGACAATGAATGTGAGAAATGGGCAGGTACAAATACTGCCCGTGATTGCTAATGAGCGCCAGCTGGTTTAAGACCAGGCATGGCCAAGCCTGGTGAACACAAAGCATTAGCAAAAGAAAACTCACATCAAAAATAAAGGCATGTGTAAAGGGATTATCTAAATGGAAAACATATGTAAAGGAACAACCCTTAAAGGAAACATATGTAAAGAAATTAACAGCTACAGAAAACATATGTAAAGAGACGAACCCTTAAAGGAAACATATGTGAAGGTATTAACACTTACTAAAAACATATGTAAAAGAGATGAACCATTAAAGGAAACATATGAAAAGATAAACCTTTTAAACACAAGCTAAAACAGGGAAACACAACATGAATAGAGGAAACACAGCATTAAACATGGTATTAATATTATCCAGCAAACCTAGGAGGTTCAGTATCTGGAGTTGCTGCTGCGTTTGGCCACCAGAGGGCGGCAGACAACCACTGTTCATATTGTTCAGGTAGGGTCCCTGGCTGGGACCATGACAGTACCCCCCCCCCCAAAGGGTCTAGGCTAGCGGCTATGCTAGTAGCCTGGGCTGTGTAAGCAGTGAGAGGACTAGCTGTACTTACGGAGGAAGGCGTGCTGGTAACCGGAGCTTCACCGGGGGCAAAGGACAAGAGCTCCCGAATCAGCCATCGGATCACACGGCCGTGCGCCTCCAGCTGAAGCGCCTGCTCCGCGCTGCACTCACCGACAGAGGTGAGCAGCGTATACATCGTCCACCTCTCCTCTGAGGACGAGGAGAGAAAATCCCCCTTGAAGAATCTCCCCATGGCAAGGAGCGTGTCGCTCGCTCTTGCTGTCTTCGTGTCTGCTGGGATCAGGACAGGTCGCGCCATTCTGTGAGGGTTCAGTGTGGGAATAGGTGAGGAGACCCCAAATGCAGGACACGAGCAGAGAGAGTAGAGGCAGAGACGACGGAATGAAATGAAGGGGCTTTTACTTAGGCAGTTGAGTAAGCAACACTGATACAAAACCAAAAGCAAACTGCAAAACCCGGTAAAACAAAACACAGCAGTGCTGGAATAAGGAACGGACTCACTGGGAATACAGGAGTGAACAGAGTGAGTGACCGAACACAAGGTTGCAAAACGAAACAATGACAAAACAATGGCGCGACAATGAATGTGAGAAACAGGCAGGTACAAATACTGCCCGTGATTGCTAATGAGCGCCAGCTGGTTTAAGACCAGGCATGGCCAAGACTGGTGAACACAAAGCATTAGCAAAAGAAAACTCACATCAAAAATAAAGGCATGTGTAAAGGGATTATCTAAATGGAAAACATATGTAAAGGAACAACCCTTAAAGGAAACATATGTAAAGAAATTAACACCTACAGAAAACATATGTAAAGAGACGAACCCTTAAAGGAAACATATGTGAAGGTATTAACACTTACTGAAAACATATGTAAAAGAGATTAACCATTAACCCTTTCTCCGCCGATGACGTGTTTACACGTCATTCCTCGCCATGCGTAATCTGCCAATGACGGGTTACGGCATCTTTGAGATCAATATTTCATATTTTCGTCATGGTATTCACATTTCACCCACGGAGTCTTTGCTGGTATTATTGTATGAATGTGTGAATGAAAAAGTAAAACGTTCCTACATCCTGAACGATAGATAATTGATGTTGAATGAGCCATAGTAATGTCAATTTAGCAATACAATTTTAAAAGTTATAGCCCTGCAAAGAAGGTGAACATCTCCATAGACAAATAGTGCTGGCAGAGAGGCTACAAGGATGGATATAAGCTCCGGCAGAGAATGGGTTAAAGGAAACATATGAAAAGATAAACCTTTTAAACATAAGCTAAAACGGGGAAACACAACATGAATAGAGGAAACACAGCATTAAACATGGTATTAATATTATCCAGCAAACCTAGGAGGTTCAGTATCTGGAGTTGCTGCTGCGTTTGGCCACCAGTGGGCGGCAGAAAACCACTGTTCATATTGTTCAGGTAGGGTCCCTGGCTGGGACCATGACAATCAGTGGCAATACCCAGCCCTAATACTGAGCACACATTAGCCAGCCACCAACTGTGTTCCAAGGAATGACGAAAGGTCCATCATTTCGTTATCTACAAATACCTTATAACTGAGTGTTATTATAAAGTGTTACCTACATTTGTTATCCCTACATGGAAACCTGTGGGTAGGACTAAAGGTGACTGTCCTGCACCCTCTGCAATCTATTTTGCCATCAGCAGTGTTTCCTGGTCATCCAATAAACATTTGACAACCTATGCAAGGCACAGCCGTCAACAAGGCTGTCTTGTTATTACTGATCTCAATCTCCATGGAGATCTGGGCGGGGCTGGAAAATCCTTTATCGAAACCTGCCCCATCAGAAACCTGTAGGAATTTCTCCGCATGGAGAGGGGGAGCTCCCAAAACGACGTCAGACATCTCTGTGGTGTGAGGTCAGTGGCAGAGGGGGAAAGAAACGCTCTCATTGATTTCAACCCTATCTGCCCACTCACTCTGACTGCTGGGACGAGATAGGATGGAAATCTAAGCCTGGAATCAAGAGAGGGAAAACATGGTTGTACTGTACGCTACAGTACAGTTATTATTATTATAGACCACATTGATGTTTGAACATTCCTGTACACATACTGTACACATTGTATTTCACATTGCCTTTCTTTACTGTGTGCCACGAGTGCAAATACAAATTGTCCTCTCTAAGCAGGATGTAATAATCTTTTGATGGTTCTTAGTGGTTAACATTAGTTATTGATTTCAAAACAATTATCAGATATCTTTTGTAATGTTAAGTGTGATTAGGAACCTTTCTGCATGTGGACCTCATTTTCATATCAGGGTCCCAGTTGCAAAGATGGGAAAGCCTAATGAACATTATGTATTGAATCCCTTCAGATAAGTAAAATTTGGATATTTTCATGAATAGAAAACAAATCAACATGTATTCTGTGTGATTAATGATTTAATCACACACACACACACACACACACACACACACACACACACACACACACACACACACACACACACACACACACACACACACACACACACACACACACACACACACACACACACACACACACACACACACACACACACACACACACACACACACACACACACACACACACACACACACACACACACACACACACACACACACAGTACTAGTTTTATTTTCTTGATAATACCCTATTTTTTATGGAATCTACAAGTCGATGAAATTCCGAGATTATGTATTCAATGAAATCATATGATATCTATAATGTATGTATCTAAAATTATATTAATAAAACCACTTACCTGTGTATATATAAAACATAATCACCTTGGCGGTTGGTGATTATTCATCACTAATATCAGTGGCCGTGGGTTTGAGACAAACGGACACTTGAAAAAAAGACAACAAACTGGATCTTTGGTGGAAAACTGCAAACTATTCAGCCAACCGGAGTGCTCTCCCATTCCTGTGAGGTGATTGAGAGCCGAAACAAAAATAGCAGGTCCTCCCACTTAAACCACCAGCCTTAGAAGAACAATGCTGCAGCTGCATAGTGCAGCCCGGACCACCTTCACATCATTGGCAGAGCCTGTAACTTCGCAACCTAACATGACAAAGTGCCTAAAAGGAGAAAAGCAAACATGTTTCGACACAAAGAGATAGCAACGGCAGGCCGGTGGGGGGGATTATGAGTCAAAAGTTTACTTAAGAATATAGGGGAATGATTGATGAGCACGCTGTCATATGAGGGGCCCAGGATCGCGGCCCCCCCTGTGCATCGAGCTCGAAAGCTCCCTCTGACACACAGCGCAAGCCGTCTCTCAAAATTCACAGCGCAGGAATTTGGAGTGCCCCCCCCCCCCCCCCCCCCCCCCACACACACACACTTGGGTTTTTAAATGTTATTCCACCCCCGGTCCAAATGTTGTAGGAAAATGTGATGTACGGACCCCTGAGCAGTGGCGGCTCGCCACTGGTGGCGCTAGGGCGCCGACCCACCTGTTAAATGAGAGAAGAAGAAAAAAAAAAAAAATTGTTTTTTGTTTTATAGCCCTATAAATAATATAAACATGTTTAAAATGAATAATATTTACTCATTTTAAGTATGTTTGTATTTCCAATGCACAATATAACGTTATTATCTAAATTAAAAAAACAGCGTTTTCATGGGCAGGAAGTGACGTTTTTTTTTATTTTTTCGTATTTCTCGCCCGGGCAAGAAGCGATAGCGCTCTGACTGCGCGTCACAGTTTGATCGCTGTCTCCGTCACAGCCAATCAGTGCATACGGCGTTGTGCGTTGAAATATGACTATTATGTTGGAATCCGAGCGCGATTTGAAGCGGTCTAGAAAGCAGCGTGAACTTCCGTGAGAATTTCCATAGCCGCATTTCGCGGAGACGCTCTCTGATTGGCCGACGCCAGTATTTTTTTCTATGGCAGAATTTCACAGAGACGATCTCTGATTGGCCGAATCCAATTTCTAATGTTCCAATTCTAGCTTCTAGCTTGGTTCCTGGTACTAGGACTGTTGTTTGTCTTAGAGCGTGCCGTGCTGTGACTGCAAGTTCTTTAGACTGTTAAGCTTAGGCACTCTTTCAAAGTTGGTTAAGGTTAGAGTTTGTCTTAGAGCATGGCGATAGAACGCCAGGTAGTTTGCAGTCTGTTCGAGCGGAAATGGACAAAGGAATGTACTTGTTGAGTGTTGTGCTAACGTCGACGAGCTCAGCTGAGCTAACACTTGGCTAACAAGCTATATGGCGGATTATACACGTTTCCTGCCCTGGACGTTTCAACTAAACAGTGAGTCTCTCTCTCTCTCTCTCTAACGTTAGTACTACTAGGCTGGTGCGGGCTAACTGGCTATCGTTCTGGGAGCTAACGTTAGTAGTACTACTAGGCTGGTGCGGGCTAACTGGCTATCGTTCTGGGAGCTAACGTTAGTAGTACTACTAGGCTGGTGCGGGCTAACTGGCTATCGTTCTGTGATTTGTTTACTTGGTAACACGGGTTGCTAAGGAATTTAGGTTCGAGGTTGAAGAAATCTCTCTCTCTCTCTCTCTCTCTCTCTCTCTCTCTCTCTTCTTAACGTTAACGGTTGTAAATAGTTTTTTTAGGAGCAGTACTACTGCTGGCCATTCATGAAGCGAGACATTGCTGATTGTTTATTTATCGATGGCTCATTGATTTAACTACTGCAGCTCTCTCGGATTGAAAATACGTGGATTATGGCTTGTTCAATATCGTCTATGTTTGAATGAATGAATGAATGAGAACTTTATTAACAGATTGCAGAATGGGTACAATACAGTACGGCTCAATACACACAATTGTTAAGGGGATGCAGACCAGAGAAAGACGTTTGTCTTGTTTACATCAGGGTCCCAGATTTTCGATTCATATCGATAGTTTAATAGCTAGCCTTGGCTCGTTTAACAATATGCAAAATATGTGTACAGCCCTGTACTCATACTGAAGTTATTCTTGGTATATAATAGGTCTGATTGTGTAACGAATCGATTCCACGTCGCGCTGTGTGTGAGAGAGAGAAGGAGAGAGGGAGAGATCTGCCTGTGTTTGGAGACGGGCGAGTTTTGTTTCTAACTTTTCTATTTATATTGTGTTTCAAGTTGTGAATTAGAGTCTAGACTATACTTTATTTGACTGGTTGTGTGTTGTTGTAGTAACAGCTGAGCGACTCGTTCATAAGAGCCGATTCATTGCCGTGAGCGTGAGTCGAATCGCTCACGTCTTGCCATGAGTCTTGCGTGGTACAGTACTGTACTGTACATGTTCGCAAAATATTTGGTATAGCGCCCCTAGTGGCGAAGTACCCAGCGGCCGCCACTGCCCCTGAGACTGTGCATGTAGTGGATAGAGGGGCTGGGCACCGTATGTCAGCGCTGTACATTACGAGGCCTTGAGAAATGGCCCCAGTGGAGCGCTAACACAGTGCCAGATCTCGCTGCTGCTTCGTTATGGTACAACTCAGATAGACAGACGGGGTGATGCCAGAAGACACACACATTTATCTGCCTTGGTTAGATTACGCTCATGAAATTGGAACAGTCCATAGATGCAAAGAGAATAAGGAATGCCCCTGGGTATACAATAACCCCCCCTTGGATTCCATACCATTATACTTGGTCTAAATCATGGTTTTCTCTTATAGGCTCAATTTCAGAAGTCATTAGCATTGTTCCTAAAAAGAAAATGACCAAAACATCTCTACGCGCCAGGAGGGCCACTGTTTGCTAGAGTCCACACACCGTTAACCCTTCTGTTTTTTTCTAATTGAAAATGTTCTCTGTATTCTATTTTGGAATTCTATAAACCTGCAGCTTTCAAAAGAACAGTTGATACAGTACCATCGTAAGAATGTTCAGTTCTTAAAATTATGTGTACACTTTTGTACACTACAAGGGTTGTACAGCTACGATTAGGGGTTTATCATCACACCAATATCTCCATTCTGACGAAAATCTGTTTGGTTTGAAACATTGATCCGCGGTAAAAATTAACACCTTATGGAAAGGCAACCCACAAATGATGACTGGCCCCAGTTATTTTCGTAGTGTCCCCCCCCCCCCCCTTTACTTAGGTAACACTGCTCAACACTCGGCACAGAGCAGACATACATGTTGTACTGATACATTTTCACCAGTGTTCTTTTTATAATTATTTTACATGATTTTTTTGTATCTTTCCAATCGAAAGCTCCAGTTATGTCATCGTTTGGAACACTCATGAACAAGGCAGATGGAACACTGGTGCACGGCTGATCACACTCCTACGCGGAACGTTGGATGACATTCCACTTGTGTTCCACTGTCAAACATCTCTGTGGAAGTGGAAGTAAACTAACCGGTGCTCCTTTACTCTTCATATTTTCCCTTATCATATTGAATAAATACAATTAATTATTGTTCCCATATTTTTTGTCCATTTTATAAATAGGATTTTTTTTTAAAGGTTAATTAAATTCCACTGTGTCTGTGCAGCCTTGTTTATTCACTGTGTCCAAGGAACCAATGATGAACACATCCAAAAAAGGTATGGTTTCCTATGCAGAAAAGATAGTCCATTTATTTTTCTAATAACTACAATACATCACTGCATAACTCATAAACGTTCAGACAAGCTTAATTTTTGGCTAATTGTGATACTTTGTATAAACCCAAGTTATAGCCGTATTTTCTTTCAAACTCATTTTGGTCACGGATGTCCAGATTTGGTACAGATTTTGGCTCTCTTGGGCAGAGCTGTTTTTTTCCGACGGGACCACCGGTGGTTTGGAAAATCCCATGTTAAGCAATTGAACACAGCGCTGGGCGTTTTCCGCGGATCGAGACAATTTGTTTTTCTTTTTTTCAATGGTTTCTGTGAGGTGATTCGACAGGAGCATTACTCTGCATGCCGCTACGTGGTCTATATAAGAGCTGTTGGAGATAAATTTGCCAATTTTATCCAGAGCACCGGCTCTATGAACAAATATTTCCCAGCAAATAAGTTCTTTCACGCAGTTTCAAACGATGACGTAAGTACATTGTCTATGTAATTGTTGGTAAAATTATAAAATGTTTACATTTGTATGACAGTCTATAGTGCTTCCGTGATGTTTTTGCAACGTTTTTGGTAATGTTTTCACTTATAAAAACCCCGTTTGGAAATCACAGAGCTGTAGTGATTTTTTATCCAGAGCGTGGGCTCCCTTGAATGGGCATTCAACATTCAGCTTTTGTTAGCCACGCTAACAAAAGCTAGCGCAAGAAACGACGACCAAAGTATGGTTTATAGTGTATTTTTAGCCACCTTATAGCATTTGTACATTTGTATGATAGACTGTAATGCTCCCGTGAGGTTTGTCCGGACGTTTTAGTAATGCTTTTCACTATAAAACATATTTCTAAAAGTCCGGAAATGGCCGGGATTAGCCTTGAGCTAGCGATCTTTGCAGATGCATAATTGATGTATTTATTTAGCTAATGGAATATTTTCAAATGTTTATGAAACATAATGTTAGTTTATTCATAACTGGGCCTTATTCGATAATATATTTCATTGTATATATCATCGGCCCAGATCGGACAAAATAGGCAGATGGATGTGCGGTTCAAGTCTGATGTGTGGTTCAACACGCCGAGGGAGTAGTACAAGCTAGCGCTGAGATCCAGGCTGAGATCCAGGCTGCCTCCAGGCTGACTCTGCCTACGTCATGCTTCCATATACGCCAGAGGACATGGAGGAAGACAAGGCTCTAGGAAGAAAACGGGGTAAGTTTGAAGAAACATTTCAACGGACACATTAAATTATTTTATGAATGAATATGTAATATGTAAAAATTATTATTATAATACTTTTTTTATAATATTTCACTAATCTCACTCATTCATTCATAACTTTTGAACAATAGATGCGATTTCTAATCTGTCATGTTAAAGTTAGAGGTTCTATGTAGGATTGCTAGTAACTGTCTAACTGCATATATAACTGTTTCCAATAGAGGGCGCTCTAGGCCTCTTGACCACATTATTGTCGCCCCATAGCCAGATTCTGTCAACATGTCAGCTGTTCTATATTGCCAACAAGATTGTCTACATTCCATACAGTCAAATGTTCCTCATACCAAGTAAGGAAAGTGCTTGAAAATGTATTTTTATCTTCCAAGTTCAATTTCAACAAGTTCAAGTGTAAGTTCATATGAATAATGATAATAATAATGATGATAATCATAGACATATTTGATATCATTGGAAAGCCCTAGTTGTTAGCTTCAAATATGAGGTACTTTGAAATACCCACTAACTAAATAATCCATCACAAACCCATGAAGGTCAAGCTCAGAATATGGTCACATATGGGCCCGTAGGTGTAAAAGGGTTAATTAACAGGCTGTGACGTACAGGCGTAGAAACAGCTCTACATAGGAGTGTGACTGCTGATGGAACAACATTGTGTTGTGCTGTTCAATGGTTATTGGTTACCATATGGTTACCGCAGCATAATGCAATGGCTTTTGATATACAGTACACTAAAGTTGGTTTGCTTGATAATGTGTTGTTGTTTCAGTGGCTCTTCTTTCTTCACAGAGAAACGGTTCTATGCAGCCTTAAAGGGATATTTCACTTTAGTAGAACTTGTAAAAAAGTCTTATCTGTATCTAAAATAATCTCAAAGTAAGCTAGTGACCACTGCTGTCCCTGTCATCTTCTGTCAACACCACCATTCCTCCCAGGTGTCAGGCTCCTCATTCACTTCAATTCATTTTGAGGACCAAGTCTCGTACACCTGAATTTGCATACAGAAAAGCCCCACCAGCTCCTTATAGGGCATGAAGGGCCGTGTGCAAAGAGATTCAACAGCTCCTTATAGGGCATGAAGGACCATGTGCAAACAGATTCACCAGCTCCTTTATACCGGAAGGGAGAGGCGAAGCATTGCACCTGAGTTGTGCTGACCCCCATATCCAACAGGTAGCGCCAACGCGATTTGCGACTGATCAAAATTAGATTAGATTAGATTCAAATGTATCGTCATTGTACAGCACAATTACAATACAACATACGTTAGTGCGTCGTTGCTAATAAACTATAGATTTATAATATTAATAAATATACAGTATAGCATACATGAAAGGAATGGGGTGTGCTGAGAGCAGAATGTAGATGTGTCCATTCTATTCCACTATAGCTATATCGACACGATTTAGTTTAGTTCTTATTTATTTATGTATTTATTTGCAGTGTTTGTGTAGTGCTTTTATTTATGTTAGTACATTACGATGCCTCGTTGAGGCATTACTATAAAGGTGAAATGTAATTTTTTATGATACAAATATTGTCGTATTTTTTATTATTGTAATTATTTAAATCCGATAATGTCTATAGAATCGGTGTTAACGCAATCACCAATGATTTCTCCCAAATGAAGCCGTTAAGAACACGGGTGCACACCAGTCTGTCCGACTTACGACTGCCTTTCCATGCTCGTAAATCCTGCTCTTAGCTATACGAGCGAATCCTAGAGAAGGAACCTTTAGTGCATGCCAAAATCTGCCCGATAAGCTTGTAAGTGGAGTTACAATGAAATGTACTTGTAATCTTTCTCGTAAGTCCGTTTTTGAATGAGGATCAATGAGAAGTCCGTTTGGACAATGGCCTTGCAAGCTGTTCTGCTGTGTCCAAAAACCCAAGCCAGCTGCCATGTATTACAAAACAAAACTGCAGGTTCATAACTTTACCCTCTATGACTTGAAATCAAAGGAAGGGTACTGCTACATGTGGGACGAGACTAAGGACGATCTCAGTAGTGAAGTATTTGCACACCTTCAATATCGCGATTTTGAAGGTGTGATCAAAGATCATCCAGAAATCAAGGAGATTGTAGTGTGGAGCGATGGTTGTGGTAATCAGAACCGCAATGCAAATGTAGTGAATGCATTTTCGGAGCTTGCCAGGAAATATGGGGTACTTATGTAACCTGAGGTACACTAGGACCCAGGAGTTCTCTGGCCAGGTACTGCTAGCCTTGAAAAGGAAGTCCCGTGAGACTTTGACCAAACTCACGTTTGTTCTCGTCAGCTGGCATTTACACTCCAGGGCCCTCATGCATCAACGTGGACTTTGAACTTGACCTACTTCCACACGTAAGCACGGAATGTAGAACTAGCGTACGCACAGGGAAGTCGGCATTCATCACACGTGCGTACGCAGGCTCTATGGTCCTCCGTGTTGATGAATACCACTTTGTTCTACCGTCAATGCTCGTGCATGATTATCCATATATGGTCATGAAAATGAGGAAACACCCCCCATGAGATGTGAAATAATGGACTGACCCGAGCGGAACTCCGAGAAACTCCACGGAGAATTCACTGCTGTCGAACCAAGAAGACACTATCGCGTATTATGATTTATGGGATAAATAAAAGGCGGACTTGTAAACGGTGATGTCAGATATCAACGGCTCCCTAAAACCATTGCTGCAATTCTGCCTGGACAGCTCAAAATACTAATAAAGACCGTTCGTTGACCACTGTTTGGCGTTGGTTGTGTGTCATTATAACCGTGCTGTATGAATGCCTTTATTAGTTGTGTTCGATTGGCTATATGATTTTTAGAGGCATCTATTTTGTTGTCGGCTAATAAAGACCGCGCTGGAATATGACTGCCTTTTCCCGTGTTGTTTGATTAATACCCACGGATTAAAGTTCTCCTCAATTCTATTCCAAATCGCGATGGATCCCCCGTCAATTTTCTACCTGCTGCATATGATTTCTAGAGGCATACTACAATCCATTTTGATGTCAGTATTGGGTAGCCTATATAAACAATATAATACGAGAGCATGTACAAGAACAATGAATCTCACTGCATGTATGATGTATCCTGCCTTTCAATACATGAACTTGAATCCCATCATATAGTCTGTCCACTATCTGCATGGTGTCATTGCAATGCGTTTTCTATTCTTTCTTGTACAGTAAAAAGGGGGAAGAACACTATATTCACATGACTTATTCTGCTTACAGCTTCGAAATTCCACTTGTTTCGTTTAACGTAAAGCCTTTTAAATATAATCAAAACGTTCCCGTGTTTCTGCGGTCTGTGCGCAAAATAATAACGAGTTGAGCTTTATGATTTATGATGAATTGAAAATGGGGGACCCTGATGTAAACAGGACGAAAGTTGGTCTGCATCCCCAATTAACAATTGTATGTACTGAGCTGTACTGTACTGTACCCATTCTGCAATCTGTTAATAAACTTTTCAATCAATCAATCAATCAAGCTACGCGGAGCGCAGTCAGTCAGTAGCCTACACCCCGTATATTCCGATAACGCTATATAAACCATGCTGCATTCATTCTGAGAGAAATACCTATTATTCCAAATGCTATTTATAGGGTTTTGACCATAATTACACTACTGTTGCTATTTTACAATGAACTAATGAACTACGGTTCGTACAGAACTTGCCAGTGTTATTATGCACAGAAGCTCATTTCCTTGTTGTAATAATATATTCTACCACTGGGCGCTAGGTACGCCAGGTCTGAAATGTGCGTAGATGTACGCACGAAGTCAAGTTCAAGTTCAAATTGATGAATCCCACTCTTTGCTTAGAAATGATCGTACGCACAGGGTAAGCACAGATCTGTGCGTAGAACACGTTGATGCATGAGGGCCCTGGTGATTACAGTTGCAGAGGAGGTTGTGCTGCCCCACGGGTTTTTAAGGTATGAGCAGGTTAAAAGACTATAATTTGATAGATCTGTGCACCCTTGCCAACTTCCATTTATCTTTTATCATTTATCATTTATGCTATCTATCTTTTGTGTAGACATGTTTTGTGTGGCCAACCATCCTGGTGTCTGGGAGCACAGTTGCTGGCTGGCAATTGGGAGCTTGAGGCTGGACCGACACGGCGTGCAGGGCAGCCACT